>NW_026125791.1:1085000-1319506 GCF_943737965.1 Phodopus roborovskii | reverse complement strand
AACACTTAAGGTCAGACTGTACCTAGAAGGCTATGTGTACAAAACAAGCCCACATTTTATGAAGAAAGGGATTTAAGGACAAAGGAATCTTGAAGGGATCTTGTTTATCAGAAAGAAAAGTCTATTGTGCTAGAGAAAGGAAAGTTATGATCAGGAGATCGTAGAAGTAAAAATAAAAATAAAAATAAAAATAAAAACAGGAATGCAACTCATAAATTTAGAAGCATGCTCAAATCCATGAAGATTTATTTTTTTTTAAAAAAAATGAAAATTAGAAGAATCCCCCAAAGAACTGTAGAATACTCTGAGCACAGTAGTGACTTGAGTAAAAATTATCATTGGAGATGAAAGAAAAGAACAGCTCAGGAGAGGCTCACTGATCAGGAACTATAGCCAAGTTCCCTAATGATCAGACTCCCTTTACTATTACTGCCTTCATGTAGAAAACCACACACAAGAGAAGTTAGCAATAAATTATGCCAGGAACAATGTATAATTGAGCTGAGTTCATCTTAAGGGCAGATCTTGTAAAAGTATGAGGAATTTGTGTCAAAGGTAAAGCGTGAACTTATTCAAGAAATAATTTGGTTATATAATATACAGTTAAATTGAGCCCATATTCTTGAGACGTAGGCATTGATTCTCTCACTAAACTTGGACAAATTTAATGTACCTTATAACCATGAGGACAAATGTTTCTTTTTCTGAGAGAACATTGGGTAAATATAAATTTGATCCTTATTGCCTCAGGGATTTGAAAAACTATAGCAAAGTAGAATAACCATAGCATAACTTGGGATTCAGTCCTCAGCACCACAAACCAGAAATATGACCAGAGTAGTTGGTTTTACCGAGTAGTTGGGTAAAAGAAACAAAACATGAAAGCTATATAGCATATATGTCTCTTTCCACAGTATTTTATTTTTGTTTTGAGACAAGTTGTTATTATATACACAAGGTAGGCCATGAACTAAAGATCTTCCTGGATTTTAGCTTCCAGAATTCTAGACACAGGCTGCCATTCCTGGTTGCTAGTTTGCTTTTAGTGAAAAAAAAAAAAAAAGAAGCAGTGATAAATGTTCTAAGACATTCCTATCACTCTCTAATTGTGATACACCATGACAGAGCAGATATTGATTTCTCTCAATTTATTCAAGGACAGAAGAGACCAAATTTTTTCTTTTCCTTAGGTTGTCCCAAATATGTCTAATTATTACTTTTTCTTATTATTATTCTTTTTTTATTTATTTGCTATTATTTTCTGATCATATGTACCCTTATAATATATAAAAAAACCTCAAGTATCCATGTCTTTGCTTGCTTCATATTAGATTTTCAATAATTATCTTCTGGATTAATTGACAAATCAAACAAGAAGAAAAGAAAAAAATATTCTTAATTATTGGCCATTAGTTATGCATCTCCTCTTAGTTCTTATTTTACTGTTTCCATCTCATAGGTGGAGATTATTTTAATCAGCCATATTTCATAACCACATCTCCCTCAGTTCTTTGAAGTATTCATTCAGGGCCCAGTGACTTTTGATTATTGATTGAGTCTCAGAAGCTACTTCAACTGAAAGGACTGATGTTTAAAGGAACAGCCTTCAGTTTCCTTGGCTTCCACTGGCCACACTATTTGCAAGTGCTGTAGGCATGAGTATTCAGGTGACTAAACAATTGGATTCATTACATGTGTATAGATTTTGGTACTGACGTGTTCATAACTTTTTAATTAAATATACATTGTTATGTTTTTGCTTAGGGTGATTAGATTATCCAACTTTATCTCCCTTTCCTCTAAGAGCCATGTTTTCATAATACTATCAATTAAATTAGCTTAGTCTTTGCCATAAATATTATGGCCATGTTAATATAATTGGTTCATGAAAACAGTTATGAGGACACCATGGGAACAGACAGCTTTTTCTTACCAAGGCGCTATATTCAGTACCACTAAAAGGACCCATTCCACAATACTCAGCTTAATTACTAATAGTTAATTCAACAGAACTTATGTATTATTTTTTGTGCTGAGACCACTTCTCCTTTTTAAATTTTTTTATTTAAATCAACAACAATCTTATTCTACATAACCATCCCAGTTTCCTATCCCACCAGCCCCTCCATCCCACCCCCCATTCACTCCCCAGGGAGAGTGAGGCCTCCCATGGGGGATCATTAAAGTCTATCACATTATTTGGGGCAGGAACTAGGAGCTCTCCCATGTATCTGGGCTGAGAGAGTATCCCTCCATAGGAAATGGGCTCCCAAAGCCCATTTGTGCACTAGTGATAAATACTGCCAGAGGCCCTGTAGACTGCCCTGTCCTTCCAACTGATACCCACATTCAGGGGGCCTGGTTCAATCCTATGCTGGTTCTCCAGGTATCAGACTGGTGTCTGTGAGCTCCCACTTGCTCAGGTCAGCTGTTTCTGTGGGTTTTCCTAGCATGGTCTTGACCTCTTTGCTCATCACTCCTCTTTGTCTACAACTGGATGGCAGGAGTTCAGCTCAGTGTTTAGCTATAGCTCTCTGCTTATTCTTCCATCAGCTATTGTGTGAAGGCCCTAGGATGGCATTTTCTCCCATACAAGTCCTAACCAGGCCTGACCCTGCTTAGCCTCTGAGATCAGATGAGATCGGGCATGTTCAAGGTGGTATGGCCTTAGAGTAGGATGGCATTTTCTAAAGATTTTTAGATATTGACGATAATGCATCCAAAGCAACACTTAATTTATATGAAAAATTTAATCAAGATACATAGACTGCAGTCTCAGAAACTTTAGAAATATTATTAGCTTACTAGCACTTTCACCAATAAATCATACTATATTTTGTGGCAAAGGAACATATATAACTTCAGTATAAGTGAAAAATGTTGACCATGTGGGGGCATTACATGACCTGGAATTTTGAGAATCTATTGACTATGCAGAGTATGTTGTGACGATAGCGGAAGGCTTTAAGTGGCACATATAGTTTGCACTGCTCTCTCTCTCTCTCTCTCTCTCTCTCTCTCTCTCTCTCTCTGTGTGTGTGTGTGTGTGTGTGTGTACAACCAAGTAGTAGTAAAGGTTTTTTTCTATGGAGTTTTCACAGAAAGGAGTCTAGATATATTAGTTCGATGGCCCATAGGCAAATTAAGTGATTTATACTTTTTAATTTTCTTATTTTTATAATAGTCCTCAATATCCTTTTTATTTCTCCTTTAATTTTTTCATTATAAGCAACAAAATAGCAAAATTTTGGACCTTTCAATATTTGTACTGAGAATACATTACCTTTGACTACCTCATTAACCTTTTATGATAAATCAAAATTATAGATTATGAAGTATCAAGGTGTGAAAAGAGACAAACTGAGAATGAAAGCATATTTGGCCTTTTATAAGTAAGGGGTGATATTAAGGTCAAAGAGTAAAATATCTCTCCCTTTAGTTCTGCTTGAGAGGATGAAGAATTTATTCACAGCTTCAAGTTAAAAATACACAGGAATTAGCATACTGTAATTCTGGTTCTGTCTTAATCATACATTTTTGGATATGTCCCTTAATTTCCCTAAACTTTAGATTGATAATCTTAAAGATTGGACATTATTTCTTCAATTTACTTCACAGGTCCTAGAGTTTTTTTTTTTTTTTTTGTTTTTGTTTTCGTTTTTTGTTTTGTTTGTTTGTTTTTCTGTTTTAAGCAAGACATTTCTGTGAACCACTCCTGTAAAGTGAATATATAGTTGAATAGATAATTAAAATGACTCAAGAATGAATGTACATTACTTTCTCCCACTTTAGTATAATCATCATCATTCTAAATTTAACACTTTAAATGGAGATCAATTCATGAAAAAAATTCCTTTTTAGGCCTTGAGCCTGCACTTTTCTTTTAGATTACTGTATTTCGAGTCAGGGGAAGTCTGTTATACTCATATCCAGTTTGGAAAGCAAAATGGGCAGTACATGTCACCAGTCACTGTATCTGTATGGAAGCTCTCACCTTAAAACTCACCTCTGCTCTTTCTTAAGTGAAACAGCAAAAGGCACCAAATGTCCCCTCTGTAGGTTAATGACCTCCCAAGAGCAGCTCTAAACATACACCATCTGGAGAGAGGCAAAACATGCTTGTGGCAGCCAGTGACTACCACCCCAGGGAAGAGCACACTTGTTAGGGTATTGTTTCTAGGTTGGAAATTGACCCCCTGTGGATGCCTTGTGTGAGGGTGGAGTTTATCTGATTTTCATTTGCATGTGTTTAGCCAGACATAATCTAAGTAGGTGATACTGCAGCCAAGGCAGTCCCTCCCTTCTAACAAAGGAAAGTGCTCAGGAAGAAATTCTAAGCTAGAGGAAATCTACCTGTTTCTGAATGAGATTCAGTGTTGCTTAGTCACAATTACATCCAGGACAGCTGGGTATCTATGTGTAAGTGTTTGTAGCATATACTCACTGAGCTGTTACAGGAAGATTTTTTTTCTTTTTCTTTTTTGGCAGATATTAAATTATGTTGACTGGCAGATGCTTTCAAGTCAAAGATCCCAATACCCTTGCACTGTTTACTGCTGAGTATTTGCCTTATAGGAATTGGGTTACCATCACTTATCAAGCCAGCCCAACAAGCTCTTACACAGTTGATAAAATGAATTTTCTTCTTTTTTGAGTCCTTTTTACGTGATATCCCTCCATATCTTTTTATTGTATTTTTAAAATCAGGTACCCAGGAGTGGGTCTACACATAACCCCATTTATATGTTTTATAGATACGTTTTCTTTGTATATTTGCATTTTGGTAGTTATAAAAGGTCAAATATATTTTCATCTGTGAAGAAGAGATTTGGAAAGCTTATTAAACCTGATCCTCAATCAAATGGTATCACTTAAGACAATTAGATCTCTCCTTCATACAGCATTCTAGACACTATGCTGTGTGACTTTTCTACAATGTTCTATTTCACCATTCAATATGCGTGTAGTATAGGTACAATGTTTTTTTCTCTTTTCATAGATGAGAAAAACAAGCCTAAAAGGATTGAAGTAAATACTATGAATAATATCAGATAGTTTATACATAGACTATTAACCCCTAAGGTGAAACCTGATCTTCAAAAGATAACTACACTCAGAGCTAATAGTCTAGGAGAGTAGCCTACATTAAATTAAAGACTTGTCTTATCCCAAAACCTTCTAGAATAACACAATTTCACAGGAGTTACCTGCATTGTATGAGGGTCATCTTCTTCAGGAAGAATTGAAGAGATTTTAATTTCACACATGATTTTATTATTTTCTGTACCCGAATGGGAAGAGGTCAAGTTTATTTGATAGTATATACTCACTGATATACTGATTACTTTTTATTTATTTCTTTTTAAGATAATGTTTTATTAACTATTTAATAATTTCATACAGTGTATTTGATTATGATTATTCTCCCCCCCTCCGGGTCCACTCCTCCACCCCTGGTTCCTTACTTACTCAACTTCAAGTCCAATTTGTGTTGTTCAACTTTTCTTGGGCATGAGGCCTGCCTAGGAGTCACACTACTAAATAAACTGACTCTTTATCTCTCTTAACAGCTCTCAACTGCCAGTACTCCCCAGTAAACAGAAGGACTTAGTGACAACTGTCCATGTTTGAGCTTGCCTAGACCTCCTGAATGCTGTCACAATCATGATGAGTTCATATGTACAACTTCCCCTTTGGGATCTAGAAAACACTGTTAACTAATGTCATCCACTGCCTCTAGCTCTTACCATTTTTTGTCCCTTCTTCTGGGGTTATCATTAAGCCTTGTGAGGAGGGGTATGATATAGGACTGAATATTCTATTTTCTTCATGGTGACCAGTTGAAGGTCTGTGTTAATTGTCATCTACTGCAAGAAAAATCTTCTCTGATGAAGATTAAGAGATGTACTAATCCAATTTATACTTAATAAATACTTTACTATTTCCTAAATTAGTATGTCTGTGTGTATGATGTGTATGTGACACTTGAGCCCAGCAGACAATCTCAAGTGTCATTCTGGGGGGAGTCATCCATCTTGTTTTTGGCACAGTCTCTTATTGACACTTATTGCTAGGATTGCACGTATGGATCATGATACCTATCTGTCTACATGGGTGTTTGAGATTGAAGTAAATGCCCTCAAGTTTTCATAGCAAACACTACTATTCCATAGTCTATATAAGTAGTTTTGTATTCTATTCCAAGATGTATGATACAGAGTAGTCTCCTGTGAGCAAGAAGAAAAGTGTTCTGAGGTTAGGTGACCATTGAATCAGTAGGCTAATGATGGAGTCAGAGAAATGATACAGGGTTCTGACTTCAATGTTTGGTGCAATTTTTGTACTTTTTATATGGGTAAATTGAACCTAGGGCCTTACACATACTGTACTGGGTAGTTTTATATGTCAATTTGACACCAGTTGGAAGAGAAAATGCCACCACCAGATTGACTTGGAGGCTAGCCTGTTGTGCATTTAATTGATTGAAAATTGATATAAGAGGGCCCTGTTCATTGTGGAAGTCCAAATCTTGGTAGTGTGCTATAAGAAATCAGGCTGGACAAGCCATGAAGAGAAAACTACTAAGTAGCATTCCTCCATTCCTCCATGGCTTTTGCTTCAGTTCCTGCATTTATATTCCTTCCCTGATTGAGTTCTTGCTTTGACCTTTACTCTGTAATGAAAGTTGTAAGTTGAAATAAACCCATTCCTCCCCAAGTTGCCTTTAGCCATGGTGTTTTATCACAGCAGTAGACTTCCCAACTAAGACACATATAAACAAGCACTCTACTACTTACTGAGCCACATTCCCAACTGCTGCATCATTTTTTGTTTTGCCTTTCTAATCTGAGATTTTGATTTACAATGGTGGAATCAAACCGTTCATATCTAACCAGTTGCTTAAGTAAATAGATACACAGGAAAGCTGGGAGAAACAAACAACAGTGATCATCCTTGAATTGTTTCTAAAAACTGAACTTGTTCAAAGTGTAAATACTGTGAGTAAATATAGGCATCACAAAGACCAAAACCTTGGTTTCACAAGTAAGAGAACTATTCCCCAAGAAGGAATAAAGACTTGGCCAAATATACAGGGAGATAGTAATAGTAGAAACACTCTGTTCAGAGTGTTTAATCTTTTGTGTCTCTATATAGTACTCACTCAACTGTTGAAAGAATATTCCAAAATATCTCCTTGTTTCAGCATTGGATGTCATTATTTCTACCAGTGTATAACACATATTTTTCAAGATATAATGCTTAGAATATGGAAGCTATTTCCTTATAATGCTGAGGACAATGGAATATGGAAGTTATACTGAGCATCAATGTGTTTTTCAGACTGAGAACCAAAAGTTCCATTAGTGAGGTTGTGTATTTAAAATATTGATAAAAGAATCGAACTCCACTTCTATTCCTCCCAAATCTATGTTGATTAAATATGTTAAACTGAGCAGCAGTAAGAAAGCTTAAAGCAATCTTTGTAAAGTGCTTTATGTGGGCCTAGTACAACAGGGACATTGCTGGCCATACCAGAACAATATAAAAACATTTTTCTCTCAGGATTGTTACTCTTGACCATGTGAATTTAATTAAGCCTCATCTTACTGGGATAATTTATTCACAAAAGCATAATGAAGGGCAATAAGATCTTATTAAATAGTTCCTACCAATTTAGGAACCTGAGATTGTACATGCCCTAAACTGATCTCTTAATATTCCTCTATGTTTTGTCTGAATCTGCTCTGCCCACAGTTATCCTTATTTTAGATGAAGAGTCATCCATCGTTTTCTTTTCTCTGAATAAAACTGTACCATATTTGATTGTTTACACCATTGTTCAATAATATACTTTGTCTTCTCAGAAATTTTACTGTCTCCACATTCAAATGCTTCTTATCACTTCCACTACTGCATGAGTCCTTTAATAAATTATCACATGCCTTCATTGCTGTAACGTTCTTCCAAGTATTTTTGTCCTGCCATCTTACTTTCCTTCCATTTACTCTCAATAAAGCAGTAAAATATAAATCAAATTACTGTTACTGTCAGACAATGCAAATCTCTTTGGTGAGATTTATTTAGTCCCTACTCTGACCAATCTATGATTTTATTTCCTGACTCAGGCCATCTCCCTAAATTTAGTTTGATAAAAGAGGTCTCCTCATTTCCGCTTTTCCTAAAATACATTTTTTGAACTGTAGACATATAACTGTACTATTTGATGCAGTTTTAACACCTGCAGTATTGCTGGTTCCATCATCACAATCAATGTAACAAAAATACTTATCATCTCCCAGCTAAAGAAAACTGTTAGAGAAAATTCAAGTGTACTTAGTATTTGGAGCCAAAGTGGGGGAAGGAGGAAAAATCACTGTTTACCAAATGGAAGGCAGCGGATTTTAATTTGGCATGAAGCACTGATGATGGCATCCACCTACCAGCATGTGGTAAGAAACACATCAAGTGATAAACTGGAACCAACTGTGGATGACCTTTTGTTGGTACAAAGCTTTCAGTGAGGTAATGCTCATAGAATTGGGATGATTGAATTATTGCCACTTATAAGTAGAATACAGGACTTCAGATTGCCACAAAAGGACTAATGGGCTGAGGATAGTTTTGTATGTATCTCTAAACTTTAAGATTGGAATCTCCATGAAAACAGGTAGGAACAAAATTCAAGAACAAGTAAGGATGAGTAGAAAGTGGTAGCTGAAGAGTGAACGTGACTCTGTGTACAGTACTGCTGCACACTGCTTCTGAGAAATGCACTTAATTTGCACATTTAAATACAATATAGTAATAATTTGGGTATCCAACCCTCATTTGCTTCAGTTACCTTGCTGCTGTTCCTAGAGTATGAGCAGATAGTTTTGGCATCTCCATTTCTTTTCTTTTTTATTATTATTATTATTTTATTTAATTTTATATAACAAAGTCCAGTTAAATGAAAACAAACATGGGGAATTTGGGCGTCGTTCTTTCCAAACTACTTCCTGCTGGTAAGGGGCGCTGTCATGGGGGATTCTAAGAAGATTCAGAAATCCTGGCTGTAGTCTGTAGGGCTGTTTTGTCCAGCTGTTTTGAATGTAGGATCACCTTGAATGTAGGATCACCTGAAACAGACGCCTGTTTCAGGCGGTCTGGCGTGATCAAACCACATTAGTCTGGAAGGAATCCACATCTTTTCATTTTCTGTGGAAACAAAAATAGAAATCCTTTTCCCCAGTAACTTGTCCTTCAACTTAAATTTTGGAGTCAAAGCATTTTTTTTTAATTTAATTTATTATTTTACATGTTGATCCCAGTTCTCTTTCCCTCCCTTCCTCCCTCCCCCCATCCCTCCTCCCCTCCCTTTTACCCTCTCTGCCCTCTCACATGCACTCTAAACACCCTCCCATCCCATCCCCCCACCCCAATTCCATATGTAGGGGAATGCCATCCAGTTGGGGTCATGTAGATCTGACAGGTCCTGTGAAGTAGGGACTAGGGCTTCTCTCCTGTCTCTAGATTAAGGCAGTTATCCCTCCATGGGGGATGTGTTCACAAAGTCCTTTTGTGCACCAGGGATACATCCTGGCTCCACTGTCTGAGGTCTCTTAGACTGCTCAGTCCTTCTGGCTGAGACCCATATTCGGGGGGTGGGGGTGGGGGCTGAGTCAGTCCCATGCTGGCTTCCCAGCTATCAGTCTAGTGGCTGTTAGCTCCTCCTTGTTCAGGTAAGCTGTCTGTATGTGTTTCTGCCGCCTGGTCTTGTCCTCTCCATCTGCATCTGGGTTCTAGTTCGACTCAGTGTTTATGTATGGGTGTTTGCTCCTGTTTCCAACAGGCATTAGTAGAGGGCTCCATGGATAAGTTAGTTGTTGATCTCACTATCCGGGAAGGGCATTTATGATAGCCTTTCCAGGGAAGCTCAAATTGTTAGTTGGGAGCAGCCTTGTAGTTCTCTAGACCTTTCTTTGTGTTCAATTTTATCTTCAAACCAATATTGGCTCCCTCTTTTATGTTCTCTCTGTCTCTGTCTCTCTCTCTCTCTGTTTCCTGTCTTCTATTCCTAACTAGGCTCAATCCTCCTGGTTGCACATGTTTTCCTTTCCTCTCCCTCATTTTCTCCTACTTCTCTCTCCATTCGCTTGGCATCTCCATTTCATGATGCTCTGGTACACTGGTTCTCAATCTGTGGATTATGACCCCTCTGGATCACATGTCACATATCCTATATATAATATATTTACATTATTATTTATAATAGCAGCAAAATTACAGCTATGACATACAAATTAAAAATTGTGATAGGGAGTTATCATAACATGAGGGACTGTAATAAAGGGTCACAGCATTAGAAGGTTGAGAACCACTACTCTGGGGTAAGTTCCAGTAAACTTCTGTATTCAGTAGTGCCAAGGACAATGGAAATCTCCACTCCACAAAGCACACAGTGTTAACCTGAAACATTTTAAGTACATTTCTGGTTGTGTCTCCAATAAGAAAATACATAGTGAAAACAGAAAAAGTTGTTCAGATTTTTGTAGTCAGTGCCTCAGACCTTCATCTAATGGACATTCAGTTCTTCATAGTCAACAATTCTGAATCTTCTCAATTGTCAAAGCCTCTGCCAGGGATAATTTATGACTAGTTCTTATAGTTTCAGAACTCGAAAAGATAGCTGGAAATAGCTTAGTGGCAACGTTCTTGCCTAGTATGTTCAAAGCCCTTGGTTCCATTATGACAATAGCAATAACAACTTAATATGTTAAAATGACTGCAGCAAGCTGTGCTGTGATTTCTAAATCTCTGAATCATTTGTAGAAAGCACTTCTTTTGCACAGTGATATCTTAAGACATGAATGCATTTGGAGGGCAAACTGAGAATACTGAATTCTTGACATTCTTTGTTTCACCATATTGGTGGCCCTTCCTTTCACCATTTCCCAAAGTTACTAACATCTTGAGGATCAATTTCCAAGCCCATGTCAGCAAGTCATCCTTATGTAGTTAGCTTATCATATTTTCCTACAAACTGCTGTTGATTGGCATGTGTCTGTTGAAGAAAAGGTATCTTATTTCAAACAAAATAGATGTCAGGTGCACATGTTGGGACAAGGTACTTATCTGTTCCAGAATTAACAACCTTCAATAATTTGATTTGCTTCAGATTATCAGTTGGTACAAACAAGTTAAACAATTGTTGAATTGAGATGATTAAATATGATAGGGCTATATTTTAGCAGGGAAGTAATATCATCAGTTGGATTAAAGCATTTTAGCATGAAGAGTCTAAACAGGACCTAAGTACATTTTTTTCTAAGTAGAAACGAACAAAACCCAAAACAGACTTATCTAAAATATCCCATAAAGAAACTCTGTCTTCACATAAGCAGGACTTACCAAATTTGGCCCAGTCAATTCATCATGTGAATCAGAACTAATTTGTCATGGCATCTGGACATTCTAAAACTGAAATAATTCGCTGTCTATTTGAATGTCTTGACAGGATGGTCAGCTGGCTCTGCCTGTTTGGACAAGTTTAGCATCAAGTTACCTCTCATTTTTGCTGCCTGAGGAAAGCCTTTTTTTTCTTTAAAGCAAATCCTTACATTTTATTATCTGCTCACAGTGTTGCCCATCATTTATGGAATAAACATTTCCATTTCATTTTAATTTCATATCATTGGAGAACAATCGAGACAGTGCAGTTATTGGCCACAGCTGTGTTAATGTGCTACATGTAACCTTAAGAATTATGCTGTCAAGTCCACAGAGCCAGGGTCTCTGGTTTTGCCTTACAGTCTCATTACAAGATAAATAAGAGATATTATTTAAAACTCAGACATATTTAAATATGTATTTTAAAGCATGGCTTTGAGGTAATGAAAATCATCTCAAAGTAACAAAAACTATACTCTAGAACTGCAAAAAGAATAACAAGATAATTTTGGCACCATTGTATGAAACACAGGAATTTTTTTTTCTGACCAAGTTTTTACTTTTCCATGTATTATTGCCATGTTCCATTGCTACTATTATTATAATGCTGATTTTCCCCAGGGTGAGATGGAAAGTTTGTTTCTGTCTTTACAGAAGTATAAAATGTTTTGTGCAGTCGAGCACTCATTGAGAAAAAACCATTTGGGTCAACACTTATCATAGTCCAAATATGGCAAGTGTAGGAATGTATTTAAGGAGGAGGGTTCTTCAGGACATTTTCTAAGACAAAATTTATGTAATGTATTTACTTTTTGTTTTAGTATGATTCACTGTTGATACAGTGTAAAGAAAGAGTCAGTGCACTTTAAAACAAGAATCATGAAATATATACAGCCATGTTAGACAGTGGGACATTCTTTCATTATTATCTCCTTCAGCATCTGGACAAATTTAGCAAGCAATAAAGAGTTCTTACACTTATATCTAACATATGTTTATTTATCTTGTAATCAACAGTCAGCTGGTGCAAACTGAGAAGGCAATCTTGAACTAAATTGGCTAGTAGAACTTGGACTTTTATAAAGAATCAGTAAGGCTGGCTAAATCTATTTAGTACACTTCATAAAAAAAAGCTATAAAAGACCAATACAAAGTTCCATAAAATATAGTAATCTTTTGATTAATATGCTTGATAGAAAAAAATCCCTCTGCCTTCATTTTCATTTTGTGGTGAGTACAGGAGTGTTAGATAGAAAGTCGGTTTTCTAGAAGAAAAGAGGCAAGACTGAAACAATGTCTGATTGGAAACCATCGTGTTAGGATGGAAAGGGTATTTCTCATTCATCATCAGCTACACTTGGCAACAAGTGGACAGTATGGGAAATGTAAAAAAGAGTGTGGATTGTTTAAGGTTAAGGAAAGAGATGTTGTGTGGAATAAGTGAGGACTATTTTAAAAAATAAAATGGTTCATCAGTATAGTAGATCATCAAATTGTGTAGTCTTTGGGTCTGGTAAATTTTGGTGTGTTATTATTTTATTTTTATTCACATTGTTTTCTCATAACAAATTTTAAAGTAAAAGAATAGAAAATAGTCCATCAGTGACAGGGGCTCCCATGATAGGAATTTTCTTATCTCATTATAAGGCTGCCTTCTTCTGTCACTACAAAGCATGTAATATTTTGTATCAATATGAGTCTCTGTATTTTCATACTACCTAGAAAGCATGAAATTGCAAATTTTCCAAACCTGATTGAAACTATACCCCTCTACACACAGCTCTTGACTCTGATTCATTTTATTTGAAGAGCTATTTAACAAGAACAATTTAAACTGGTTAATATGAGCAAAATTGATCACTAACTCCATATGTAGGGGAATGCCATCCAGTTGGCATCATGTAGATCTGACAGGTCCTGTGAAGTAGGGACTAGGGCTTCTCTCCTGTCTCTAGGTTAAGGCAGTTATCCCTCCATGGGGGATGTGTTCTCAAGGTCCTTTTGTGCACCAGGGATACATTCTGGCTCCACTGTCTGAGATCCCTTAGACTGCTCAGTCCTTCTGGCTGAGACCCACATTCAGGGGGGCCTGAGTCAGTCCCATGCTGGCTTCCCAGCTATCAGTCTGGGGGCCTGTTAGGTCCTCCTTGTTCAGGTAAGCTGTCTCTATGTGTTTCTGCCGCATGGTCTTGTCCTTTCCATCTGCATCTGGGTTCTAGTTCAACTCAGTGTTTATGTATGGGTGTTTGCTCCTGTTCTCAACAGGTATTAGATGAGGGCTGCATGGATAAGTTAGTTGTTGATCTCACTCTCCGGGAAGGGCATTTATGATAGCCTTTCCACGGAAGCTCAAATTGTTAGTTGGCGGCAGTCTTGTAGTTCTCTAGCCCTTTCTTTGTGTTCAATTTTATCTTCAAACCAATAATGGCTCCCTCTTTTATGTTCTCTCTCTCTCTCTCTCTCTCTCTCTCTCTCTCTCTCTCTCTCTCTCTCTCTCTCCCTCTCTCTCTCTCTTGTCTTCTATTCCTAACCAGGCTCAATCTTCCTGGTCGCACATGTTTTCCTTTCCTCCCCCTCGTTTTCTCCTACTTCTCTCTCCATTCGCTGCCCCCCCACCTCCCCTGTGCTCTGGGGGACTTGTCCCTTCCCGGTTCTGTGAGGGACTTTATATGAATCTCTTAGAATACACCTTGTATCCTAGTTCCTCTGGTGGTGTGAATTATAGGCTGGTGATCCTTTGCTCTAGGTCTAAAATCCATATATGAGTGAGTACATACTATGTTCCTCTTTTTGTGACTGGGTTACCTCATTCAGGATAGTTTCTTCAAGTGCCATCCACTTGCCTGCGAATTTGGTTAGAGAGGGTAAAAGGAAGGGAGGGAAGGAGGGAGGGAAGGAGGGAGAGGGAACTGGGATCAATATGTAAAATAATAAATTAAATAAAAAAATGCTTTGACTCCAAAATTTAAGTTCAAGGACAAGTTACTGGGGAAAAGGATTTCTATTTTTGTTTCCACAGAAAATGAAAACCTGTGGATTCCTTCCAGACTAATGTGGTTTGATCAAGCCAGACCGCCTGAAACAGAGTACCAGGTGATCCTACATTCAAAACAGCTGGACAAAGCAGCCTTACAGATTACAGCCAGGATTTCTGCATCTTCTTTGAATCCCCCATGACAGTGCCCCTTATCAGCAGGAAGTAGTTTGGAAAGAACAACTCCCAAATTCCCAAATATTGTCTATAAATGTTTGTTTTCATTTAAATGGACTTGGTTATATAAAATAAATAAAAAAAGAAGAAATAAAAAAATGATCATGTCTGACAAGAAATCATTTCTAATTACTAGCATAAATTATGATAAGAAAATATAATGCAAAATAAATCACTGAAATTCAGTCTTCCTTTAAAGCTTCATAAGTTACAACATTTTTCTTTGAAAGAAGAATAATGAAAAGAAAAGAAAATGGACTGGACATAGTGTTACATTAAATATGGCCAAGTTAGATAATTATATTTTTAGACTTCCTAGATAGCTAGCAAGTATTATTAGCAGCTTCATTTTATACATGAATGTGACTCTTTGCACAGCTTGACCTCTCACTGACAAATCTTCCACTACTTTACCTTCCTAATGTTGACATTTGATTTTGAATTGTTATCTTCTATTTCCTCATGCATTATTTTGGAAAATCCTGGACAGAGCATAGAATTTTACACTATCAATGAAGTTCACTTTTTAAAATTCAACTATGAAGACAAGAAACAAGAGATCTGTTTTCAACTAACACGGAAAGAGGCAGAGAAATAAAGAACTGAGATAGACTAAATTATATTACATTCCCAATACGTTCTCACATTTAAGTCTTAAGAACAGCAAGTAGCTCAAACAGTGTGGAACAATGGTTAAATATTTGGGTCTAAGTGTCAAAATTTCATACGATTTACTGCCTATGTGTTCTTTAACATGTAATTTAATTACTTTGATCCACTGTGATCACTTAGAAAATGGAGTTCATGTTAGAACCCATCCCTTAAAGCTTTTGTGAGAGAATGACATTTGTTGCTTGAATTAATATAAGTTGAGATAAGTAGTTACATATTAAATACTTTCAATAATGACTAGCATGCAGTCATTTCAACTTAGGTTATAAAGTAATTACATGCATTGTACTAGTCAACCATTAGCTAACATTTATTGGATATTTATAAAATGCTAGTTCCTGCTACTGGGAGATCCATGCAGACTGGGGCTTGCTCAAAGCTTCTGGTGGCTTGCAAAGCTGCTTTAATTGGGCTCTTTGTCTCAGTTCTGCTGACACATCATTCTCCAATCTCTCTCCAGTTGAGAATAGTAGTCACTTTCAGTGCCTCTGGTTTTTCTTGGGTATGTGCCATCAGCATTTTTATATTGTTTGCATTTTTATGTGCAAGTGAAGATTCTTCTGACATGCTGCTTGGCTACTGGGTTTAGACACTTCAAAACACCAAAACAACAAATAATACAATTAAAAACTGGGCTACAGAACTAAATTGAGAATTCTTAATAGAGGAATCTAAAATGGCTGAAAGACACATAAGAAAATGCTCATCATCCTTAGCCATCAGGGAAATACAAATCAAGGCAACTCTTACTCCTGTCAGAATGGCTAAAATCAGAAACACCAATGAGAATTTACACTGGAGAGGATGTGGAGAAAGGGGAACACTCCTCCACTGCTGGTGGGAGTGCAAATTTGTACAGCCACTTTAGAAATCATTATGGAGGTTCCTCAGGAAAATGGGAATCAGTCTACCACAAGATATAGCAATTCCACTCTTAGGCGTATGCCCAAAGGATATGCATTTATACAACAAAGACATCTGTTCAACTATGTTCATAGCAGCATAGCAGCATTATCTGTAATAGCCAGAACTTGGAAGCAATCTAGATTCCCATCAACTGAAGAATGGATAAAGAAAATGTGGTATGTTTATACAATAGAGTACTACTCAGCAGGAAAAAATAAATCAGTGGAATCTTGAGATTCACAGGCAAATGGATGGAACTCGAAGAAATCATCCTGAGTGAGGCAACTCAGTCACAGAAAGAAAAACATGGTATGTACTCACTCATATATAGAGAGAGAGCAAAGGATCACCAGCCTACAATCCACATTGCCAGAAAAGCTAGGAAACAAGGAGGACACTGTGGTCCCCCAGAGAAGGGGAAAGGGACAAGATCTCCTGAGCAAACTGGGAGCATGGGGGAGGAGAGAGTTAAGAGAAATAGAAGGGGAGAAGAGGAGGCTAAGGAGGACATGAGGGAGCAGGAAGATTGAGGGGAAGAATAGAGAGGAACAAGAAAAGAAACACCATAATAGAGAGAGCCATTATATGTTTAAAGAGAAATATGGCACTAGGGCCATGTCCAGAGATCTACAAAGATTAACCCAACTAACAATCTAAGCAAAGTGGAGAGGCTACCTTAAGTGCCCTTCCCCTATAATGAGACTGAAGACTACCTTATATGCCATCCTAGAGCCTTCATCCAATAGCTGATGGAAGCAGAAGCAGAGACCCACAGCTGAACACTGATCTGAACTCCTGGAATTCAGTTACAGAGAGGGAGGAGTGATGAGCAATGGGGTCAATACCAGGTTGGAGAAACCCACAGAAACAGCTGACCTGAACGAGGGGGAGCTCATGGACCCAAGTCTGATAGCTGGGAAACCAGCATAGGACTGACTTAAACCCCCTGAACGTGGGTCTCAGTTAGGAGGACTGGACAGTTTATGGGGCGTCTGGTAGTGGATCAGTGTTTATCCCTAGAATATGAAAGGTCTTTGGGAGCCCATTTCACATAGAGGGATACCCTCTCAGCCTAGACACTTAGGGGAGAGTTTAGGTCCTGCTCTATGTTATACGACAGACTTTGAACATCCCCCATAGAAGGCCTCACCCTACCCAGGGAGCAGAAAGAGGATGGTATAGGGTGTTGGTGGGGGACAGGGGATGAGGGGAGGTAGAAGGAACTGGGATTGACATGTAAAACAAGCTTGATTCTAATTTAAGTAAAAAAAAAAAAAACTTTACATGCCTTCTTGGGAGCTAAGTACTAGCTTGCAAAGTATATCAGACATTACCTGTGTTTTATTCAAGTTTGGAATGCCAATCTATATATAGCTTCTGACTTAACAGGGATATTTAGTATGTGGCAGATGAAAGACTGGCTGGCTGCCATATTGACTCACTACATGTATATTTATGTGTGTGTTCTGTTGCAAAAATGAGGATGATCATGGGCATCAATGTACTAGATATACATACAAATTTGAAAGGTAAAGAAAATGGTTTTAGTTGTGAAAATGTAAACACAATTTATTAAAATGTACATTTATGGTTCACCAAGATCATTTATTTTCTGGATAAGAACATAGACACTGGTGTATGTATGTATGTATGTATGTATGTAAGTGTATTTGTGTGTATGTGCAGATGCACACGAATGTGTGCATGTGATTGTGGAGGTCAGAAGTTAACCTGTGATGTCTCTCACCGAACCTGAAGCTTGCTAATTAAGCTAGAGTGCCTTATCATTGAGGTCTGGGAGTTCTCCTTTTTCCATCTCTTCAGCTATGGGATTAAAGGCATATGTTGTCACACCCAGCATTTTCATATCAGTTTTGGGGGTGGGATTTAGGTCCTCATACTGACTGAGCCCAAAGACAACCCCACGAAAACACAAGCCATTTATAAGCAATCTAGTTGGTCAAAGTCTATTCTTTTCTAAAGGTAAGTTATATCAACTTGATTCTTCCTCAGACTAAATGATCCTCATAGAAACCCTTTATCTCTATCAACTTTTAATAATTATATTCCAAACTCTTTAGTAAAATTCTTCAAGGCAGGGGCACAGTGGTGTGTGCTTGTAACTTCTATAGTCAGGAGACTGAGGCAAGGTGATCTGGAGTTCAGGACTAGCATGGTCTACACAGAAACATGTTTCACATAAATAACAAAAGTACCCATAAAAACATTATATGGAACTAGAAGAAACCATCCTAAGTGAGGTAACTCAGACCCAGAAAGACAAACATGGATTGTATTCACTCATAAGTGGATATTAGATATAAAACAAAGGATAACCAGGCTACAATCCACAACCCCAGAGAATCTATGTAAAAAGTGGAACCCTAAGAGGGACACATATGGAAGGCCCCAGGAAGGAAAAATAGCTAGGATCTCCTGGCTTAACTGGGAGAGGAGTAGACAGGAGGGCATGGGGAATGGAAACATGAAGGATCAAGAAGACCAAGTTAGCAGAGGGACTGAGAGGGAGAGCAATGAAAGAGATATTTTGACAGAGGGAGCCATTAGAGGGTCGGGGAGAAACCTGGTGCTAGAGGGATTCCCAGGAATCCACAGGGATGACCCCAGCTAAGACTCCTAGCAATAGTGTAGAGAGTGCCTGAACTGGCTGTCTCCTGTAATCAAATTGGTGACTATCCTAACTATCATCATAGAACCTTCATCTAGTAACTGATGGAAGCAGATGCAGTGACCCATATCCAAGCACTGGGTTGACCTCCTGGAGTTCAATTGAAGAGGGGGAGGAAGGGTCATATGAACAAAGGATGGGGGTCAAGAACATGATGCGGAAAACCACAGAGACAGCTGACCCTAGCTAGTGGGAGCTCACAGACTATGTATGGACTGACAGCTGGGGAACCTGCATGGGAGGGAACTAAACCCTCTGAATGTGGGTGAGAATTAGGTAACTTGATCTGTTGGGGTGGAGGGCTGGCAGTGGTACTAGGACCTATCCAAGGTGCATGAAATGTCTTTTTAGAGCCTATTCTCCCTGGTGGGATACCTTGCTCAGCCTAGATACAAAGGGGAGGGATTTGGTCTTGTCTCAACTTGGTATGCCAGACTTTGTTGATTCCCCAAGTAAAGCCTTAGCCCCTCTGAGGAGTGGAGGAGTATGTGGGAGGTGGGAAGGGGGAGACAGGGGGACTGGAGAAGAGAAGGGAAGAGGAATTTAAAATGAAAATAAATTTTAAATAAATATAAAAAGAAATGGTAAACATCTCAAACAAAACAAAACAAATTTAGGAAAGGACATCCTTGAAAAATGCCCTAAAATGGCTAGATGACTTTCTATTTAAGAGAATACTGTAGTGATTTAAGATATATTACTAAAGAAAGAACACTGAGAAGTCTGTGTAGTTAATAAGGACACTAAGGCAAGTGGGGGAGGTGTTTCAGCATTTATGCTTTTGAAACCCATATGTTCCAAAATAGCACCCAAGATAAACAAGGGGCTGAATTTTGCTAAAAATTCATGTGTCTGAACATAACATTTGTCTGAAACAACGAGGAACTTCTTATATAGTCCTCATATCAATAGCTACAACATAAGACAAATTTCATACTTTTCCAGGTGAACCACTGGGTACTATGGTGGCCTCTAGACTTCTTCATGTGAGCAACTTTTCTAGAAAATGCTGCTGACTTATTTAGCAGAAAACTATTCAAGTAAACTGCTGCCAGTCTTATATGTCCTTCTTTGCCTCAGTTTCCCCAGGAATGTAATTAAGAAAGGACTTCACCAAATAGTATTAGAGTGCCTTTCCCTTCTGTTATGTAATAATCCTTTACACTTCAACCAATAGGTTTCCCTAAGAGAGCCTTCCATGAATGTAAGAACTGTCTAGCACTTAGAGATCCTTTACCTTCTTAGGTGGAAGAAATATTAACCTTGTGCTATTCAAGGCCTAATATTTAATGGGGAGCAGCTGGACCTTTGACTGAACCAGATCTCTGAGTCTTATTAACTCTAGGGAAGAGACCCAAGGATTTCTTCTTTGATGTTACTGAGCTAACAATTTGGCTCACTTATATAGAGCTGTTATAAAAGGGGAAGAGTAAATGGCTGGGAAGGTGAAGCTGGCTGAACATCTCAATTGTAAAGGTGTCTTAAGGTAGAGATTGCTATATACAAAATGTATTTGATAGTTATTAGCTATTTTCCATTCTTTGGGGAAAATATTCTCTGGGTAAATTTTTTGGCATTTCTGTCAGATGTCAATTTCCATACAGATGTGGTGAAGGGTGATATTAAAAGATCTAATAAGAGAAGAAGCAACTCTTTCTTATGCACTAGCCACCTATTATCTTGAGTAGCCTCATGTATTTTTAAATTAGATACATTTTGCTTCTCTGTAATAGCCTTGACTTCCACACCCATGCTTCATATTGATAGCTCCATGGTGGTAAGACCTTTTCTCCCCAAAGATTACGCATTTCCTTCCAATGGTTAGTGATTGCTGCCATAGTAAATTGTTCTTACAAGTGGTTTATACATTTTTAAAAAGGTTTTTTTTTTGTTTTTATTTTAGCTAGTACTTTATTTTTTGGGAATCCTTTATTTAACTTTCTAGTTGTGCACTATTTGTTGTCTATTGTATTTCTTTCCAATCATATAGCAGTCATTTGTTATTAGAGATATGTCTTTAAAGTAAATGGATCTTTTAAAAATATCTTATACCTTGAGCACTCAAATAGCTGAAAGTAATCTTGCAGGTTCATTAGTGGGGGTTGACTGAAAAAAAAACTGACTCAAAGCAGATGGAGCTGTCAAGGATCACTCACACAGGTGAGCTGAATTGAGCTGATTAGTTGTTAAGTGCTTACAGCTGTTAGGATACAGCTTGGAAATTGTAGAAGACTCTACCAGCAACTGGGAATGATGGGGCAAGCATCATAAAGGAAAATAGAATGGCTGAAGGAATTACACTTCTTGAATTTTCTGACAAAATGAAAATGAAACACAAGACAAACTAGGGAAGATTTCTTTCATTAAATATGCAGCAGGACATTATGTAGAGATTATTGCCTTAAAGTGTGAAGCAGCTCGAATATCTTCAAGCACAACATGAAAGGGAAGTTCTGTGAAACTGCTCATATATCATCAATCAATATTTTGTTAAAGCCTGAAGTTTGAAACAACTCACTGAAAACTTAAATCTTGTGGACTGTATTTCAATGTGTTGATACCTCCTAAAAATTCTAAAGAGGTAAAACCTGGTACGGCAGATTGGTGATACAGTATCTTCATCTGAAGCATGCTGTTGGGTAAAATGAGCAGCTAAAGAGAAAAAGAAATACCATGAACTTACTAGTCTTAGAGAGCAGACAGCTTTACTGCTGAAGGAGAGAAACAACCCTAGCAAATCAAAACCTGTAGAATTGTTCTTCTGATATTCAACGCATCTTGCCCACTATTCCTGCTGTTGTCTCTTTATTGCCAGACACCTTCACTCTCTTGATTGAGGCTTGCTTGTAAGGTTCATCCTAGTAGGAATCCACTTAGAGATCCATTGTTAACCCACATAGTATTACTTATTAGGACCTTAGTGGCACTAATCCAAACCAAAGGATCTTTCAGCATCCATCTTTTATGTACCTAATTTGTAAAGCCCAAGGTTACCTAATGTGCTGTGGGAAAGGCCACTTACTTCACATATAAGCAGGTTTCTCTTAACCTGCCCCAACAAAATTGCAATTATAAAAAGTGGATGAGAAATAATGGCATACCTAATTTAAGCCTGTTCATTGAGTCTGGCAACACTGGGATACAGAGATTAACTGTAGTTGTAGTTGAGTACCTATGTTCTTTTTTAATACACTTCTCTAGGCTAACAATGTGTAACACAATGTAGTTTATTTTTTAAAAATAGCTTATACCTGTACTTCCTTTAGCTAGTTCCCAACACTATACTTCTTTGTGTTACCAGGCTACAATCTTCAGACCCAGAGAAGTTAGATAACATATGGATCTCCCTGGGAAGAAGGAGATGGGATGTCCTGGGTAAACTGGTAGTGGAGAGGGGTAGGAAGGGATGGGGGAGGATTGGAACACCAGAGATCAGATTGGTGGAGCTGAGGGCAGGGTGGAGAAGGAGAGTGATGAGGGAGATGCTAAGATAGAAGGGGCCATTGTTGGGTTAGTGAGAAACCTGGAGCCAGGAAGGCTCCTGGAAACCCACAACGATGACTCCAGCTAAGACTCCTAGCAATAGTGGAGAGGGTCCTTGAATTGCCCTTCCCTTGTAATCAGATTGTTGACTGCTCTAGTTGTCATCATATCATCTTTATCCAGTACCTGATGGGCAGATGCAGAGATCCACAGCCAAGAATTGGGTTGAGTTCCTGGAGTTCAGTTGAAGAGAGGTGGAATCCACAGACAGCTGACCTGAGCTTGTGGGATCTCACAGACTCTGGATGGATAGCTAGGGAGCCTATATGCAGAGGGGAGGAGCTTTGTCCTGCCTCAGCTTGATGTGCCATGCTTTGTTAATTACTATGGGAGGCCTAACCTCATCTAAGTGGAGTGGGATGAGGAGTAGATAGGGATAGAGGGTAGGTGGGAGAAGGGAGTGGTAGGAGAAACTGTGGTTGGTATGTAAAATAAATTTATAAAATGAAAAAAAAAAGAAAAACAATGAAACTTGTTACTTCTTGTAAAAGACAGCTGAATAAAAGTGATGATACTTTCAGTAATTAAGACAAAATGAGAAAAGATAATTATATATAAGATGAATGTAATATTTCCACAAGCTTTAGAACTATGGAGAACTATTGTAAATAATTTTAGGCAAACAAAAAACAAAACAAAATAAAAAAAAAACAGATGAAGTGGGGGAAAAGCCCTAGAAAATAATTATAAACACTTAACAATGAGTAAATAGAAAATTGTCATAATTTGTAAGAAGTGATAAAATAACATGTGTAGAAAAGATTAGATAGAAACAATTTCAATTGAATGTTTCTACAAATATTTTTTAAAAATAACATTTTAGCAAATAATATGAAATAGGAGGAACAATTTTCCAAATCATTCTGTGAGAGTTGCATAATATTGATATCATAACCAACAAAGTGAATGAAACCAGTCAGTGTCCCTCATGAATGTAGGTAAAAAATAATAAAAACCTTCTCACCAAAACGCTAACAAAAATAATTCATCACCATTTAAAAGGAATTGTGCACAATTAACTATGGTATTATTTGTGGAATGGAATAGAATATTATATTAAGATATGAAAATAAGTCAATGTAGTATCTCATATTAGAATATAAGATAAAACTTTATTACCATATGTAAAGCCATGTAAAATGTGTTTAATCATCCTCTCAAGTTTTGTAGTTAATTACACTTAGAATCAATTCATAGAAAAGGACTTCTTTAATCCAAAGCAGATGGACTTTGAATTGTAATTCTTACTGGTGGAAGAAAGAAGCCACCAACCTTCATGACTTCTCAATAACATATTAGTCAGGAAAACAAAGCCCAGCAACCCTGACTTTAACTTAAATAATCTGACATTAATGTAGTGCAAAGTAATCATGTGTTTTATGGCTTGGAAACTTATTAATTTTAGTATGTCATGCTTAGGAAATTGATCATTACATAACCCTTTCCAAATATCTATTTTTTGTATAAATTGATATGCTGTTTCTCAAGTGTAAATTCAAGTTATGATGTAGCCATACAGGCATGAAAATATATTCAGCATCATGAGTCATTAGTAAAATGTTAATCACAACTATAATGTGATACTATATCTCATTCTCATCAGGATGACCAAAATAAACAAGATGGATAAAACCAACCACTGATAAGGACTTGAAGAAATGGGATCCATGCATGTCAAATGTAGTTGAAGGTAATAAAAATAGTGTGGCCACTTTTAAAACTAGTCTATGATTTCTCAAATGGTCAGTAATATACTTATTGTGCTACCTGGAAACTCTATCCCTACATATATATTCAAGAGAACTTATAGACATATTAACAAAATAACTTGTACATGAATATTCTCGACAACTTTATTCACAATGGCTGAAAAGTAGAAAATCAGTTTTCAATTACTAATGACCATAAAACATATAACAAATAAGATAATGTGTTACATCATCCCATTTATAATGTACAGACTTAGTAAATCCATAGGAAAAAAAGAATTTTGGTAATTTGAGAGATGATTGGTACTTGCTATGATGTTCCAACATGGTCGATAAAACGACCATGTTGGAACATGACATGTTGGAACCCTATTTATTAACAGTGGTTCCATAAATTCATAAATGGAATTAAAGCTAGTTAAGGTAGGTGGTAGTCAATTATGACTGTCAGTACAACTGGGTTAAAAATGACCTAAGAGATGCACCTTTAGGTATTTAGATGAGAGTGTTTTCAGAGAGGTTTAACTGGGGTGGAGATACATTTCCTGAGTGTGGATGGCAATATTCCATGTGCTAGACACTATACTGAATAAAAAAAGACAAGGGAAGCTGAGCACAAGCATTCATCTCTCTCTGATTTCTGACTTTTGATGCAATGGAACAGCTGCTTCACACTTCTGCTGCCATGCTTTCCTCATCATAATGAATTGTATTCTATCTCTCAGATATTTAGCTAAGATGAACTGCTAACAAGTTGGTCCTTGTTATGTATTTTGGTCACAACAACAAGTAAAGCAAATATTTTAAGGTATATAATTTTACAGATGTATTTTATGATATGCTAATTTTAATTCAATAATCTATAATTGAAGAATATTCTTCAAAAAATATATACATACCCACATGGTTTTAATTAACAAATTCTACCAATAATGTAAGGAACAAACACAAATTTTGATTTTTAAAAGTTTTTCTCTAATTTTTGTTTTATTGAAAGTAGATTTTTTTCATACAGCATGTTCTGATTACCATTTCCTCTCCAACTCCTCTAAGATCCTCCCTATGTCTCCTCCACACCAAATCTATACCCTTTTTGTATCTATTTAGAAAAAGAACTGGTTATAAATAATAATAATAAAGTGAAGTAAAAGATAAAACAAAAACAAACCAAACTGCCCTGACTAAATATTATGAGAGAAAGGACCTCCAAAGATTCCATTAAGTTCATTTGTGTTGGCCATCTACTGCTGGGCATGAAGCTTGTCATTAAGAGTCAATACAAATTTTTCATTTGTATTGCCACAATACAGAAGATGAATTTCTAAACTCATTTCATAAGGATATTTTTACCATGATACTAAAACAAGACAATGATAGAACAGAAAATTAAATTTGAACTCTATCACTTGTGAATGCTTATATTTAAAGTCACAAGAAAATACTATAAATTATATAAAGTATATACAAGATTAGTAACTGTGATAATGTGGAGGTTATTTCACATAGGAAAGGCCAGCTCAAAACTTCAAAATCAACTATTGTATCTATGCACACAAACAATCTGAAGGAGAAAAATCATCTGATCATAATAATTGACACAGAGAAACCATTTCAAAACAATCTAAATTGTGTTTATTAGTTTTCATAATTTTTCAAAGGCTGACTCTAATACAAGAAAAAAGAAAATATCTACAAAAAAGACAGGACACAAGTAACAATACAGAAATACCAGTCCTTTATGAGTCAATAGTTAGTTTGAATTTAAGCATATTAAATTGGCCAGTTGAAATACACAATTAGAAAAGAGTTTGAAGGCTTTCAGAACATAAAAATGATCATATTTGAAGAGATGCATCTAATAATTCAATGTTAGTTGCTCCAGTTTGATAATTTGATATTCCAAATATAGGTCAATAAAACAACATTGTGTACTATAAATGAGTACAAATATTACATTGTAAACAATTTTGATATATAGATGGCTGAATAAACAAAATAAGATCCAAGTATATGCTACCTACAAGGAACTGACTCTGCCAATAAAGACATGAGTAAATTGAAATGGATAGAAAAAGATTGTCCTTACAAATGAAAACAAAAAGGAGAACTATTTAGAAATAAAACAAATTTTAAGTATACACACACACACACACACACACACACACACACACACATATATATATATATATATATATATATAGAGAGAGAGAGAGAGAGAGAGATCTATAACTCACAATTCTTCTGCCATGGGAAATTATATCCCTGTAAAATCTGTCATACTATGCAAAAAGAATAGATACAGATATAAGGAAAGAAAATTTTTGTAGGATGAGTTTTAATGGTTTACAACATTTGTTCAAACAAAATAAAGGGAACCAGAGACACATAGTGGTAGCATTTGCTTCTGGGCAATTCTTTCAATTATTTTCTTTTATTGGAAATGGTTTTCTTTTTTTCCATGTAATAGATCCTGATTACAGTTTTACCTCCCTCTACTCCTTCCAGTTCCTCACCACCTCCTCTCCCA
Organism: Phodopus roborovskii; assembly: GCF_943737965.1. Lineage (NCBI taxonomy): Eukaryota > Metazoa > Chordata > Mammalia > Rodentia > Cricetidae > Phodopus > Phodopus roborovskii. The sequence goes on along the minus strand of NW_026125791.1, from coordinate 1,292,819 downwards.
TCTGGATCCACCCCTTTCTGGCTCTCATTAAAAAACAGGTTCTAAAGCATAATAATAAAATAAAACATAAGACAAAACAAAACAAAACCAAACAAACTGAAGGACAAAACAATCTGAAGGAAAAGAACCCAAGAAAAAGCACGTAAAACAAATACAGACACAGAGATCCCCTTGTTTGCACTCAGGAGTTCCATAACAACACAAAATCAGAAACCATAATATATATGCAAAGGACCAATATAGTAAAAATAAAAAAAGAGAAAATACAGTAAAAATAAAAAATAAAAAGCATAAAAGAAAACAAAAAGCCCCAATATGACCTAATGCCAGAAAGAATGTTCAAAGATTCCAATGAGTTCATTTTCTGTTGGCCATCTACTGCTCGCACATTCTTCTTAACTGCAACTCAAGACATTATCCAGGATAGATAATATGTCAAGTTAAAAAATATTTTTTCAAAACTATTTGAGTATGAGCATATTGTACACATGTGTGTGACAGGGAGGTTGATGTTAGGTTTCTCCATTCATCACTCTCCATCTAATATTTTGAGAAAGGGTATCTCACTGAATTTGAAGCTTCTTTATTGGTTTGGTTGTCTAACTAGTTAAATATTGGGATCACCTTGCCCCTGCCTTCCCTACACTGGAATTATAGGTGTGTAGTGCTGTGCCTGGTCTTTTTTATTAATTTTTTTCACATTCCAATCCCAGGCTCCTTCCCTCTTCTCCTCTTGCTCCATCCCCACCTCCATTCTGCTCCTTGGAGAGGGTAAGGCCTCTCTTAGGAAGTCTACTAAGTTTCTCCCATCATCTCATTGAGGCAGCACCAAGGCATCTCTCCACTGCCAATCCCCTGCATCTAAGCTGGGCAAGGTATCTCTCCATATAGATTGGGCTCCATTAAGTCAGTTTGTGCATTAGAGTTAGATCTTAAACCCACTGCCAGTGGCCTCATATACGTCCCAGCTGCCCCATTGTCTTAGCTTTTTTAAAGTGGGTGCTGTGGATCCAAATTCAGGTTCCTTTGCTTGCTTGGCAGGTACTTTACTGATTGAGCCACACCCCTTGCCTCCCACAAAGTTTAAAAATGAAAATCATACAAAGTATCTTTTCTGAGCATAATTCGGTGAAAAACAACAAAAGTAGGGACTTTAGAAACTGTACAAACACATAGAAATGAAACAGCATGCCCTGAAAAATTGCAGGGACAGTGCAGAAATTTAAAAACTCATTTGAAAATCACTAACTCAAATGAAAATGAAAACACAACACATTAAAAACTTATGGAACACAGCAAAAGCTGTCTTGAGAGAAAAAAATGATAGTGATAAATACCTACATTTCAAAAAGAAAGATTTCAAATTAAAGCATTGAATATTTTCATCCCAGTAAACTAGAAAATAACAAAATCAAAAATTAGTTGTAGGAAGTGAATATTAAATATAATAACATAAGTAAGCAAAAGTGAGACAAAAGAACAAAAAAATAAAATGAAAAGCTGGACTTTGAAAATTAAAAAAAAAAGTAATAACTCTTAGTTAGACTAAGAAAAACTTTAAAGACCCATATTAAAACAAAGGTCACATGGGGAAGGATGGTGCATCCCTTTTTTATTCATTTTACATGCCAATCACAGTTCCCACTCCCCCCACCTCCCCATGCCCATCCATTCCTCAGAAAGTGTAGGGCCTCCCATGGGGAGTCAATAAACCTGGAGTTTCAGGCAGGATCAAAGCCCTCCCCCACTGCATCAAGGCTGAGCAAGGCATCACACCATAGGGAATGAGCTCCAAAAAGCCAGCTCCTGCTCCAGGGATAGATCCTTGTTCCACTGCCAGGGGCCCCACAAGCAGAGCAAGCTACACAACTCTCACCCATATGCAAAGGTCCTAGGTTTGTCACATGCAAGCTCCCCAGCTGTCGTTCTAGAGTCCCAGAGCTCCTATGAGCTCAGGTCAGCTGTTTCTGTGGGTTTCCCCTTCATGACTTTGAAGACCCTTGCTCATATAATCCCCCCCTCCTTCTCTTCAACTGGACTCCCATAACTTGGCCTGGTGTTTGGATGTGGATCTCTGCATCTGCTTCCATCAGTTACTGGATGAAGGTTCTATGATGACAGTTACAATAGTCACCAATCTGATTACAGGAGAAGGCCAATTCAGGCACTCTCTCTACTATTGCTTGGAGTCTTAGCTGGGAGTCATACTTGTAGATTCTTGGGATTTTCCCTAGCACTATGTTCCTTCCTAAACCTATAATGGCTACTTCTATCAAGATATCTCTTTCACTGATCTTCCTCACTGTCCCTCCAACAACTCAACCATTGCTCAACATCCTTAGTCATTAGGGGAAAAATAACTCTGAGCTACCATCTTACACCTGTCAGAATGGCTAAGATAAAAAACACTGATGACAATTTATGCTGGAGAGGATGTAGAGTAAGGGTAACACTACTCTACTTCTGCTCAGAGTGCAACATTTTATAGCCACTTTGGAAATCAGTATGGCGGTTTCTCAGAAAATTAGGATTCAATCTATCTCAAGACCCAGCATTACTACTCTTGGGCATATACCCAAAGAATGTTCAACAATACCCCAAGGAAGATACTTGCTCAACTATTTTAATAGCAGCATTATTTCTAATAACCAGAATATGGAAACCACCTAGAAGCCCCTCAACTGAAGAATGAATAAAGAATATGTGGAATGTCTACACAATGGTGTATTACTCAGTGGGGGGGGGGGGAAATGACACCATGTATTCTGCAAGTAAATGGATGGCACTAGAAAAAAATTCATCCTGAGTGAGGTAACTCAGATCCAGAAAGACACTGTATGTACTCACTCATAAGTGGGTATTAGATGTAAAGCAAAAGATGGACAATCAGGCTACAGTCTTCAGCCCTTGAGATGCTAGATAAGAAGGAGGACCCTAAGAGGGACACATGAATTACCTTGGACAGGGAAATTAGATGAGATCTCCTGGGTAATTTGTGGTGGGGGGCAATGGAGGAGATGGGATGAGGGATGAGAAAATGATGTGCATAACTTTAATCCCTGCACTTAAGAGCCAGCAGGGTTTCATCTCTCTGAAATTGAGGAAAGCCTAGACTACATTATGACTTATTGGCCAACCAAGGTTACCTAGTGAAACCTTGTCATAAAAACAAACAAATAAACAACAAACATAAAGACACAAATGAGATATTACAATTGATTCCACAGAAATACAAAATGTCATTAAAAAATACCTATGGACATGGTACGGAAAGGTACTCTGTATGCTACTAAAGGAGAAATGCAAGCATCAATCCATCTACAAATTCTTCAGTCAACAATTGTGATTGGCATCAAAGTTCATAGTACAATAGAGGCACAAATCTTGTGGGACTAACCAACCAAGTAGTAACTTACTGGATTTACGGCCCACTCCATGAAATGGAACCCCTTTGTGACACTGCTCAGATAACAAGAACCTGGGACTAGATAGGACCTGGACCTAGGGGGAAAAGAAAAACTAGCAACAAAAAATAACTCCAAGTGACATTCCTCTACATTCATAGCTCAGCTGTCATCAGAGAAGCCTCCTTCTGAAGTAGATAGGAATAAATACAGAGACCACAGATGGACAATGCTTGGAGAGCTAGACCTTAGAACACTCAGCCCTAAATGAGATGTCTCCATCAAATTCCTCTCCTTGGGACTCAGGGAAACCTATGAAAGAGGAGGCATAAAGATTCTAAGTTTCAAAGGGGGATGCAGTTCCCCGAGAACAAGGCCTTCCAAACACAGCAGGACCTATGCAAGTATTGACTCACAGAAACACTATGCACAGAGCATGCATGGGTCTGTGCCAGATAAAGTCACAGCACTGAGAGAAGTAGACACAAACCCCCATCCTTAAATCAGAACCTATCTCCAATTGATAACCACTGGCAAATGAAAAATTAGTTCTTCCCAGTGGAGTCCCACTGAGGACACAAACCACTCTTGATGTCAGTCCCCATGCCAACACAAAATGATCTCAATGGACTTTTTCAAGGTCTCATAATGTCTTGTCACATTTTTTTTAAATCTTACAGGTGTTCAGGTGTTATGATAAAACTCGAGAAACTTGAGTGGGGGACCATGGTGGATTCCATGGCAGGCAAAATTGACAGAGGTAGGGGACAAACACACTAAACAGACAGAGCATAAGCGAGAATTTTATTAGACAGGCAAAGAGGGAGAGAGAGAGAGAGAGAGAGAGAGAGAGAGAGAGAGGGAGGGAGGGAGGGAGGGAGGGAGGGAGGGAGGGAGGGAGGGAGGGAGGGAAAGAAGGAGGGAGGGAGGGAGGGAGGGAGCCAGACAGAGGAGGAGGAGGTGGAATGACAGAAGAGAAGAGGGAGATAGGAAAAGTCTTGTCACTAAAATGTCTATAGATCCTGGAAGATATTAAATGACAGAACACGTGCAAAGAAGGGAAAATAATATATTAAGAGTTTTTAAAAGTTATTTTCATACACATAAAGAATAAAAATACACTTATTGGTGACTGGTATGGACGGGAAGCTTTAAAAGACCAAGGGGGTGTGTCAATGTGTACAAAGCTTCAGTTAGATAGACTAAGTCTTGATGAAGTCTTATATAGTACCATGACTTCAGTTGGTAATAATGCACCATACCCAAACAAGATAGGAGACACTTGGAATGTCTTGCCCCCAAAGAAATGAACAATATAAGGTGATAGATATGGAAATTAGCCTGATGTGATGCACAAGTATCATAACAGTACACTATGTCCCTTAAACATGTACAGTTACATGCATCAAAATCAGAACAAAAAGTTCAAAAAAGATTAAAGTGTAGTTTTCAAAAAAAATAGGAAAACATAAATAAAACATAAAGCCACCTAAGGAAAACTACAACTACCCAAAGCAGTTAGTTACAGTGAGGTAAGTTTAGTATATTTTTGGTTATTTACTCCTAGTTGGAGAACCTTAATTTATTAAGTTATTATTGTGATAATCATCATTAATGTTGTGTGACCTCACCTACATAAAATTGTCTAGTGTGTGTAGACACTACAAGTCTGTAATTCAAACTACAAACTGTGACTCTTTACTTTTTGGTTTTGCTTTATGTGTTCTTTCAAGTTTCAGTATATGTGGTGTGTGTGTGTGTGTGTGTGTGTGTGTGTGTGTTGTTTTCTATGATAATATTATTTCCAAAAATCTGTAAAATTCAACAAGAAAACAACTGAATTAATTTAGTTGGTTAGAAATTACAAAAATCTTTGTTATAAATTAAATATGAAAATTCCATGTAAAATTTAAATAAAAGTTAAGCACTAAAGCGCTGCTTTAAAAAAATGACCATAAAAAGGAAGAAGGGAAGAAACACTGAGTTATATACTTAATAAAAGAATAGACATCAAATTTTATCTAATACAAGCTCATGAGTTTATTTCGTTTCATTAGTAATGTTTTAAGTTGTTAATCACATCTTTTATAACTAAATATTACATCATGAGCATAAGAATGTGATATTAAATCAATGTTAAAATCTTTTCATGTTTACAAGTAACAACAATATAATATTTGACCAAAGTGTTTAATGGTACAATGCATTTCATTATACTTTCAAAATTGTCTATTACATTTAATTTTAATGGTAGCAACTCTTTTAAGCACTTAAAAATTAGCCAATAAACATGTGAGTATGCACTTGAATTAAATACAAAGAAACTACAATATTTTCCTGTACATATGCTTACTATAATGTGTGTTTACAAATTAATGTGCAGGACAAATTTGTAAACATGAACATTTGAATCTTTGAGTGGAAATGGTACTCATCTTTTTACTCTCCATATTTTTATTGAAATAACATGTCAGATTTAGCCATTCCAGCATGTGTAAGTAGTTTTTATGTGGGACATGTTTCAAATGTTCTGTTATCTATTCATTGTGTTTCATGTTGCCATCCAAGCCATGTTTATTTATATAGTTTTAATACTAAATATCATTTAATTGTAGATCAAATAAAAGGACATTAAATGTATATCAAGGTAGTTATAGCAAAGCAACTACCACCAGTGCTCAAGCTATCTATACATTTGGTTTGTTTTTAACTGCTTCAGTAGGCATGTTGAATTCCGGTAAAAACAACTGGTAAACTGTTGCTCTATACTAGGAATTACTGATTGTTATTTTGCTGGCTGAATATTTTTCAGCACAAAGTCAACATATCTTTAAATTGGAATAAAAAATTGTACTTACAACCTGTCAATTCAATTATCAAAGTATAGCATATGAAGTCAAACATTTCTAAATATATTTAAATATGTTTCTTATATAGTGTATATAGTATCCAATGAATAAATTTTCTATACAGCATCTCTCTTTAGGAGTGGGAGAAAGAAGCACAGTGCAAATCATTTTAAAAGAGTGCTAAATATCCCACTGGAGAATGCATACATACACACATACACACATGCATATGTGCATATATATTAGAGTGGCATCTATAATTTACAAAACCATATATATAAGATAAAAAAACGTGTTAGTGAGATTAAATAAGGAGGCAAAAATGTAAAAATTGTCTTACTTTATACATACATATGTATATATACATATCCATTACTTCAAACATACCAAATTCATTGTTAGCATGCATATACCTTTGCAAAATAATATTTTAGTATTTAAACAACACATTTATTTTGGCTACACTCTGGCTACCATTGTACCTACTTTGTGTGCCTTGATTTTCCCCAAGGTGCAAAATGAAATTGTTAGGAGGATGTAAGGAAAATCTTCCATAATGTCCAGTCCAGATGCTTGTCTTTATGCAGTGTTGGCACCCTTGTCATGCTGTCAGCACAGAAGATGCTGATGGTTCAAAGACGGATTAGTCACTGAGTCATCACTTGCTGAGGCTAATAGTTTATTTCTTTTCCTGCCACAATCATACTTTAACTTCACAGAAAAATGAAATCATGTCCATTCCCAGACCATATGGAGAACTCATGCCTGAAGACACTGTGAAATATTCCTTCACAGATTGAAAGTTTTGAAGAAACCTCTTCATTAGTTAATTTGAAGATTCACAAAGTATGCTAACAGTGAAAAAATTGATACCAAAGATATTGATGTTCTAAAATTATATTACCTAGTCTTATATTAATATTTAAAATGTAATAAGCAATGTAATGTAGCAATTTGTCTACTTAGAACTTCAACCAAACTCACTTTTTTTCTCATTGATTTCAGCTTGACTGACTATTCCACAAAATAATTTCCTGACTAAGGGAGTCTGCCTGCAGGTCTAAACTTGACTGAGAGCTATACAATAATAAAATATCATTCACTTATTTCCTGGCTCAATGTAAAAATTTTACAAAATTGATGCAAGGTTTATTTTCTATAGGTTTATTTGGGAAAGTCACATACTAGATCAGGTTAAGAATATTTATCTAAATGTAGTCTGTTGTTTTCTTTTAAATGAAGAGGTGTGTGTGTGTGTGTGTGTGTGTGTGTGTATCTTCAAACTGGTTGGAAATAAAAGTTTTAATTACTAGGATTTGGAACTTATGCTATAGCATGTGACCACTTTCATTTGCTAACAATTTCTCCCTTTATCTAACCAGATGCTTTTGAAAATTTTCAAGGAAGGCTGTTAAATATGGACAGATAGATTTTTGCTGTTGTTGTTCTATAACTATAGTCACAGGTTATCAACTCTCTTGAGTTCTGTACCATCCATTTTGAAGCTGGTAGTAATGGCATTAAATATTTATGTGCATGAGATGGACATGTTAACGGATTACTGCAGATGAACAGGTTATTTAAACAAAAAGGGGCTACTTGACTGAGATTTCTTGCAAGTTTAATTTTCTATGAAGGCTTTCCCTAGTTTACTATAATTAATTATGTGAAGACACAATTTATGAACTTTTTAAGAAATAATCTAAGATAAATGCAAAACCTGTAGCATTTAAAATTTTGCCTCTATTAAGTGTTATTGCCAGTATAATTACATATGCTTAGATTTATGACTGCAAAACATAACAAATTTTATGACATTTAAAGCATTGGTATATATACCCTGAAATAGCTATTAATGTATTCCCTTATATAATAAACAGCAACTCAAAGATTTTCTTTAATTTTATGTTAAATAACATTTTGTTGTCATGTGATGAAATAATCACATATAAGCTATCAGATAGTTTCATTATAGTAGCTATATTAAAATCATAATTTATTCTACTAAAGTTTGCCTATGGAGTTCCCATTGTAGAGTAGGCAAATATAAAGTGTACTTGCTTCTTTAAACCCTTGATAAATAAACTTGAACTCATGCCTCAGAGACTTTTGCAATAGGTATTCCATTAATGTAAAAGGCAAATAATTAATTATCTTCATTAGAATATTTAGTCTTATGCTACCATGTGCTGTTATGTCTATATTTCTGGAAGTCAGGAGCAAAAACTTTATGGGAAGGCATATTTTAAGGAATATTTAGGATGAAATAACTATTTTGGTTGATATGATTAGTATATGCAGTTCCTGGTGTATTTTAGAAAAATAAGGAAAGGTGTTTGGCAGATTTCTTAGTGGTGGTAAAAGTCAAATCATATTGCTACAATTAAAGGACTTTGGCTTAGTAAAATAACTTCAATTATTGCTGTAAATGCTAATATCTAATTGATTTAAAAAACGTGTTGAATATATAGTTTATAACTCTTCAGAAATTTAGAAATTGATTAAATGATACTATTCAAATTCAAAAACTAAAATCAAGTTTTACTTTTTACTTTTATCCATTTCCATTACCATTACTAACACACAAGATGTGAAAAATGGGAATTAAATTCTACCAATGTAATGATTCTTTCATCTCTATATACTCAAATCTGTTCTCTCCCTTCAAATAATGTCTGTTTTTTAGAGAACTAAAATCACGTGTTTCAATATGTATAATATGTAGAATAAATAAGCTTTTTAGAGGAATATATTAACATACTTCATAAGTGAAACATTTCAAAACAGGAAACAAAGATCAAAGTTATTTAGAATACTTTACCCTTCATTTGATCTTTGTATCCTCCTCAGTATTAAATAGTATTCAGGCTACATAGATTAATCAAAAACAATACTTGGAAACTTGTGTCCCTGTCTATACCTTAAAATTATAATTACCATTTCCTTCTTAAGCAAAATATAAATCAAACAAATGATTCAATTTTGTTGTAATTACTTGATGGATATTTATAGTGCAGCCAACCTTCATAGATACGACTGAAATACCATTTTTTTTTTGTTTTTACACAAACTATATCCATCTTGTGTTGATCTTTGTTAATAGGTAAAGCACAGATGTATGGTGAGTTAACAATGTTGTAATTGGAGTTAATCTCCTGGCATTAATTATCACTGATGGTTTAACGTCTCAAATAATATTTATTAAGTACTTTATTTGAGGACCAAGGCTATTATAATGTCATATTCTTACAGGTCACATCATATAGAAATTCTTGTAAACATTCATTATTTCAAAACCAAACAAAACAATGCTGTTTGGTAAGGAATTTTTAAGAGATGTTGTCCTTTCTTTTGTTAAAAATAAAGAAAATAGGTGCTTACATGTAATGTAATCACATGCTTAAAATGTGATTGTTGTCCCATTAAAGGCAATGGTTGACTGCTGGATACCAATGGGAATGATCACATCTGCCTTCTTTAAAAGAGATCTGATTGTTGTCATTTTCACTGAGATGTTTGGTAGCATTTTCGAGTCTAGATGGCATGGATAAGTTGTACCTATAACAGCCATGGGAAGGATGAAAAGGGCAACTGAGTGTTTCTTGGGCAATGGAGTTTGGCTGGAAAATATTTCCAGGATTCTGTAATCCATATAACATTTGATTGGCAGAATGAGATGCCTGTAGACACTGCCCATTGCAGTTTTCATGTAAGCCAGTGTTGGAATTGATGATGCCCCTGGAGGATACCATGGGCACTTCCATCATGATTGGGGGCAAAGACTGAGAACTGTTGAAGCTTGGTACCCTTTCAGGAGTAGGTAAGACAAGAGGTTGTGGTCGCCAAAAATTAGTTGGACAAATCTTGTAGCAGAAGGGCAGGTTTACATTGTGCAGGTATGCCTCTGGATATGTCGTTCCAAGAGAGCTTGGAGGAATGTGAAGGGAAGGTGTAGGTGGAGAACAAGATGGAGAAAGTAAGGTGTTCAAAGGAGAGGGAGCTCCTCCACTAGAGGTCACTGGAGATGAGCCACTGCTTCCACCTGCAAAAGGCAAGTTAGTCAGTGAAGAACAAAACTGATTTTCCTGCTGAATCATTAATCATATCTATTGCCCATATTGTTTAATTCTTGGAGTGGTATTCTTTGCAAGTTCATGCTCTTTCAGCTTGGGAAAAGATATTTTTACTCCTCTGACTGACTCTGACTCTGAATATGGTGGGTACTGCTACTATGGCAGTATCACTTTGTATTACACACTGAACATTTAGTATACTCCAGGTCTTTACAGTTTATCCAACAGTTAAAGAAGTCCCATATATAACTTAGCAAATAACATATTACTGATAAAAATTAACCTTTTTATTTTTTAATTGCCTATTTCAGTATAAAAATCAAGTAAATATAAAATAATTTTATAGATGAAAAACATGAACAATCATTAATATTTGACTTATATGAAAATCATATGTAGGGAGATTTCCATGGTTGTTTTCTATCAAGAATTGAAGATAGTGTTTCAAGTTAAAAAAAAAAAACACCAAGGTGAGAAGGAAAGTGTTTACTCTATGTTCAGGCTTTTATTGTTTGGCACAGTGGTTCACAACCTGTGGGTCATGATCTGTTTCAGGGAAGCATATCAGATATTTACATTATGATTCATAATGACAGCAAAATTACAGGTGTGAAGTGGCAATAAAATAATTTTATGGTTGAGGATCAGCACAACATGAGGAATTGTGTATTAAGGGGTCACAGCATTAGGAAGGTTGAGAAGCACTTGTATAACAGATAATAAGATTGGAGGACAATCTAGACTGTGAGCCTTACTTTTGTAAATGTTTGAATTGAGTCAATTATGTTTGACCATACTTGATGAAGTTGGGTGATTTTTATGGATAATTTTGTCATTTTTCTTGGGTAATTTTATATGTAAATATAAATATGCACTAAAATATTATCAGCAGAGTGACAAATATTTATAATAAATCAGTCAAAAGTTACTTAAAAAATTATTGCTCCTTTTCCATATGAATGAACACTTCACACTTGAAATGATGAAATTAACTGTATTTAAAGTGATCAATTAATGGTCACTTTTGTCTTTTTTTGAAACTAGGTTTGGATATTTTAAAAGCATGTTGCCTAAAGCTCTCAGTTGGATCTTTCTAGTAAAACAATTGTTCATAGTTTTCTATGCAACTCTCTAAAGCATATCATTTCAACAAGTAACTATACTTCATTTCTTTGCATAACAATTTCTTGTTATGTCATCACTTAAAGCTTAAGTGTAATGTTGATGGCTTGCTTCATAAAAGTAATGTTAAGTAAATGTCCAAAGACAAGTGACTTCAATGGGGTAAAGATGAATGGAGAAAGTTTTATGCTGTTTACAAATAAAATATTCTATTTATAGTTAAATATTCAGAAATAAAGTTATAGATTGTGTTGCTAGAACACCTGAATTATCCAACTATGATGATGATCTGCCTGAGAAGAAACACGTTATGAATACTTTTAAAAACTTTTAACAATTAAATTGGTTGTGATACATAAAGGCAAATACTGTATGGTTTCACACATAAGTGAAATATAAAAAGTGATCTTATGGCAAAAAGTGAGAACATAATACTGGCTACCAGATACTGAGATAAATGGGGGTCAAATAGGAATGGAGAATTGTCAAATCAGTGGCTACTAAGGTATAGTGAGACACTAGCAAGAAGTTCACATGTGGTATTGCAGTGTAGGGAGACTAGAGTTAACAAGTGCATATTGTGCTTTTGAAAAAAATCTACAATGGATTTTGAAAGTTTTCACCATATGAAGGTAACACTGCTTAAGGAAATAAAGATGAAGGAGTCTAAACATTTTTAATGTATACATGAATAAAAGGCATTACATGGTGCCCCACTAAGACGATCAATTTTAATCTGTATGTTAGAGCATTTTAAAATTTAAAAGTAGACAAATTTTACCACATCCATGCTATATTTAGCCCATTTTGTTCTGTTGCATGCTGAGAGTTCCTTTCTTGGCAAAAATTCTTAATTATTACTTTCTGTATGTAGTATTCATTTACTTTCAGTTTCCCTTAAAGTAGTAATATGCTATACCCTGTATAAGAATTTATAGTATTATACTTGAATTTATTTCTTCATAGCTTCTTTACCATTCTCATCATACATTTTACCTTACATGTTATATATTCTACAATATGTTGTTACCTTGCATCATATACTCAAAGACTTTTTAAATAATGTAAAAATAGAAACAAAACATACATGAAAAATAAACTAGATGTGATCAATTAAGGTTAATTTTTAATTTTCATATTTACTTCTCTTGCAATAAAAAGGTAAATTGGAACTAAGTAAAGGTAAAACAAATAAAATAATTTAGATATATGGTAAAGATAAATAAAAATATCTTATACAACTAATATATTTCCAAATTAGGCAACAAATGGGCCAGAGACCAAATAGATTCTTCATATAAAAGAATGAGATACTGTGGAATCCATATATAATGTCATGATAAAAGTGCAAGGTAATTCAATAAGCTAGATAACTAATACATTTCTAGCAACATAACTTTATTATCTTCCTTAAGTGTCAGTTTATCTCTGTGTTTGCTTTATACTTTCCCACATAGTAAATACTAATTTCCTGTGAACACATTTTTCTGGCATATATTTATTCCTTTGTGTAGTATTTGGTATAAGAATTATGACTGTTGTTACTACATTAATATGTAAAAATAAAATTGAAATTTAAAAGTTTCCTTACTTTGTGTATCTGCAACAAAGGTTTTTAAATCCATAGTGAAAGAAGGCCTCCATGGGTAGGTCTCTAAAAACCCATCCAATACACCCCTGAAAGAAAGATATCTATTTTTCAGCAACTCCAGAAAACACTTAGTTAATATAATGATTCATGTAAACCTGTTATATTTTATGAGAAATTATCTGAACTATTATTTTCACTCATAGCTAGGATCTGAGTAAATTTTTATAAGCTCCACTTTGTGATATATTAACACTGGCCAGGAGGTAAAGTAGAAAAAGGCGTGCTATGGGACCCACAATGAAGTTTTTTTCCTACCTCCTACTGTCCATAAAAGTGTAAGCTTCTGAGCATCTTATTCACAGTTACCTAATTTTTAATACTCGTAAAACAACTATGTAAATACTCTGTATGATGCAACTCCACTTACCTATTATTTTTAGTAGTCATTAAAGGGGCTACATAAATATTAAATTTGAATGCTACGTTACTTACCTGTTTCTCCCAGGATCTCTAAATCCTTTGGCAAAAGGATTCCTGTCTATTTTCAGTTTGGTAATCTATGAATTCAAAGGAAAGGCAAAGAGAAATGTCAAGTCTTTGTTCTCAGCAACTTCACTTCCATTATAATGTGGAAATAAATGCAAGGATATAATTAAGCCAGATATAAGATGATTGTCCCCTTTGCCTACTGGTCCCTTCCGCTATGATCTCCTATTCAACAGAACAGCAGCACAACTTTCTATCAAATGTCGTTTGATGACTACATAGGACTATGACTTTTTTCTCTATTGTCTAAAATGTAACCCATACAATGTTGCTTGATTCTATCCCAATATATCACTGGGGCCACTCCCATTTCCTGGGGTCTAGACAGTGTTACCTGCTGGTTTTGGTAAGCTGTCACAGTAGTGAATTCAGTTTCTTTAAAGGAGAATGTTTTAATTCCTTCAGTAGGAAGGGACTGAATCAGAGTCAGGTCAATCCTGCTGTCCTGCTCCATCACGTGCACACGGGGTTTGTACTTATGCATGGACTGCAGAATGATCTAGGGAAGAAGTGGTTAGATGCCATCTGAAACACCAACTTCTCCCCAACACCACCCCCAGTTTATGATAACCCCCAGTGAAAACATGCCCCCCAAACTAGGTAACAATATACAGGAAGGCTCAGATAGCCACAAATCAGGACTGTGTTGCAGACCTTGGTCCCCAACAGAATTTCTCCTGGCTGAAGGCTTTCCAGAGGAAGGCACGAAGAAACACTGACACCATGTAACGAATTCCATAGCCAGATTTGGGGCTTTCCTGCTTCCAAATGTGATGAACATATGGTGTGGACGTGTTATGATCACCTAATATAGATTCTCTGAGTAGTAACTGATGGTCCCAAATGTGGCCAGAAACCTGATATTCCCCACCTCCTAAACCTGGTAGTTTCCTTCTCTCCTTTTGTGGCTGGCCCAAGACTAGGTTGGCAGGGCATAGGCAGGAGTGTACCTAAGGAGAAGACTCAAGATACAGGAAGCCTGAAAATAAGCAGGGACTGACTCCCACTGTAGCATGTTGTGGAAGTTGCAGTCTGGATTCTCATTTGCTGCCTAGCATCCTCCCACCATACCCTATCAAAGACACCCATGTAACAAATGTGTAGACTTCAAGAAAGGCAAAAGCCCATAGTGTTGCCAGGGAAGCCAAGATGCCTGATAGTCCTGTGAAGTGTTCCCTCCCACTCTCCACTAAGGGACACTTTCTTTAGCTTAAACTAGTCTCTTCTTTGAGGTCTTTTGGCCCCCAAGCTCCCTGCAGTCATTTCCAGAGTCCAGCACTCTTAGATGGTAGAGCTTTTGGTTCCCAAAACATTACACATACACAAAGAATGACCTCTTAAGGACTACCTTTGGCTGGGAGCCTTGGCAACTACATCCTCCAGGAGAAAGTTTGTGCTCACTTACATGGCCCTTGTCATCCATCTCATTATTGGTGAGTTTCACTCGATCAAAGGAGATGATTTGACGCATCCAGGTTTCTCCTGAGCAAGGGGAGTCTGGGTGGATATAGAATCTGGGAGTAATGCACGAATGGTCAGTATTCCCAGCTACCATCCACTGTGAGCTGTGATACACATACCTGAGGGAATGAAAAAGAGTAAGGCATGGCTTTAGGATCAGACAGCACAAAGCAGAGGAATGGAAGGCTTCAGGTTTCTCCACCTTAGAGCCTCACCAAAGATTAAAACGTTTATTCCAAAGGCTAGCAAATAACCAGAAGATCCAACTTAATTTTCAAAGAGCGTTCACGGGCAACAAACAAACAAACAAACAAACAAACAGTAAATAGGCATATGCCACCAAAATGCAAAGCAGTGCCTGGGTGAGTAAAAACAGCATGGGATATCTGAATCTCATATTTCCTCACAAAAACTGGAGCAAGAATCAGTCTGATTCATTATCCTAATGCAGCGATGCCTAAAAAACATCCACAAATGACAAGAGAGCAAAAGGCACAAGGAACGAAACAGAAGGGTAAGCACTATGTCTTTTTTGCCCACGCGTAATAGTTATGGTGAAAACCCTTTCTTGCTGAATCCCTTTGTCAATTAAACTGAACATCAGAAAACTCCAAAGGAACTCCGCCCTGTGCGGCCTCTGCGCTGATTTTCGGAACTGTTTCTAATCTTAAACTGAGGGTTTTACTCAGCATTCCCCAAACCTGCCTCTGCGCCACTTGAAAAGGAAGCAGCTGTGTCTGTTTCCAGGCTGAGGAAGTTCCAACCCGCTTGGTGAGTTGCACTTTCTTTCCTTGAGCGGCAGCTATGGTCTTAGATAGGCTCCCCCCCTAGGGTCAGGCGCCCCAGGGCTGATCGCAAACAGCTGACTTTTGGGCAACATTCTCAGCACCCTTCTCCCCTTCACTTCCAGAGTTCCCAGTCAAAGCATCTTTAGGGCTGTGCTTCTGAACCGCTAGCTCAAAGGGTTCTTATCTTTAGAACAATTTGTTCTCCTTTGGTCCAAGCTCCTCAAGGTCTTCAAGGGGGTTGGAGGAAGAATTAAAAAAAAAAAAAGAATTAAAAAATCCTGGCACTGTCTGGATCTGGCTAATCTTTCAGGCATACATCTAAAAATAGGGACAATATATGGGCAAAAACCTAGCCTTGATTCTCAGACCCTACCACCAGATTTGGTCAAACCATGAAATAATTTGTTAACCTGCCCAGATTACAGCCTGTTACCAGAAGCCAGGGTTCACCTTGAGCCTTAGGAATGTCTCCCTAAATTTTTTCAAACTTCTTGCCTCTGGGATGCCAGAACACCCACACTTTACATATCTAAGGCATAAGCAGTGGATAGGCTTAAGGTACAACAAGGAGTCCTTTGACACTAACTTCCTTGAGGAGGGTGTAGGAGACCCACTCTTCCTTCACTTTGAACCCAGATTTTAAATGAGAAAATTCAACTATCTGAGTCCAAGGATGAGCAATCCTCTCTCCTCATCACCAGGTCTAGTTTTGTTCTGATCCTGCTGTTAGGTGTCAGGCTGCAGAACAGAGTCTCTGAATCTGTGTCCTCAGATAAAGATATGCTATATCTACCACGTTACCTATAACGTTTGGAATCCACTGGTACCACATCCAAAATCACATAGTATTGCTTCACTGGCTCCAGCCCTTTCACCTTGATCCGAACAGAAGGAAACATACGCCTGTGGGAAAGAAATTACGAGTTTGGACGGGAAATAGAACCTGATGTGGGAAATATTAGAAATGTTTTAAAGGAAGATGGGTTATGGATAAATACAGTGCTCTTCCCTTTCCATGACATGCTCAGGAAGTGGCATTTGTAACATTAAAAAATGGTTGATTTAAAAGTCCTAGATTTCTTAGAGGTGCAGACTATCTTTATGAAAAGTCCTCATCCATGACTTTACACACGACATTCAAACTTATAAGAGATCAAGTAAGACAGGAAAAGTTTTGTTCCTTTCCCGTACTTTTAGTAGAAGAAGGGAATGTGAAGTAGATTTAAAGTGTTGAAATTAGGACGACTAATTAGGAGGCTTCCTGACACCAAATGGTTAGCCTGTGGAAAGGCCAGCTTCCCAGTGGTCTGAGCTAGGGATGGTGTGCGGGAGGACAGTGCTGCTACTTCCTAGGCTTGAGCTGAGAGGCTGGCTACAGTGCTAAAAAAGTTGGAGAGACATCTGACACTTCCCTGCCTGTACAGGTCTAGATTTTTGCATAGAGTACACCGGCAGGAGTTGGAAGAGTGAGTCCTTGGAGTAAGCATGTATTAGAAAATATGAATAGACGAGTTAGGTACTTCCCAAAGCAACCGATTGAGTAGTCTGTGGCTTTCTAATGTCTGCCAGAGTGGGGAGAGGGAGGAGTTTCACATTACAAAACTGGATTCTCCCTCCTCCTGAAGTGTCTACTATGTGTGATTCAGGGAAATCACTGCCCCAGCCCAACCTGCCAGCCTTGGTAATGATCATCTCAGTCCCGATGTCGTGGAATCTTTTCCATAGGTCAGATCCCTGAAGCTCCACTTGGATAAAGTTTTTTTCGTGCAGACTTTCTTGGCCGATGCTCTCGCCGCCAGAGCAGGAGGAAAAAGCAGTTTTTGAAGATTCCGCCTTGAGTCGCTTTTCTGCTAGACATGGGGTTTGAGAGTTTGGCAGGTTGTACACACCCTTTTGTCAGGAGACTATCTTTGAACTGATAGACCTCGTCTTCCCCCCCCCCCACCCCCCAGAAACTCCAGAGTCTGATGCATAAGTTCCTCCACGAAACGCTTTGTGGTTTCCTAATGGAGGGATCTAATTTGCATCTCACAAAAGGTGAGATTTTCTCACCCCTAATCTTACATAAACTGAAACTGAAGCTAGATTTTCTAGGGGATTTGGGGAACATCCTCCTTCCTACTGAGAGGAACAGCCAGGTCTGGATCTTAACGTATTTGTAAGGGGTGTGTGACTCACTTCTCTAAAAGTAAGTGGGACCCTCCTTTTCATTGTCAACAAGCCACAGTATTTCCAGTGCAATTCAGACTCTCTGAAATTTTTACTCAAATCAGGCTGCTAAAGTATTCCACAATCCACAACCTGACCTGCGGGGATGAGCCAGAACAAGTTTGCCCACAGCTCAATGAACCAGGAGAAGACGCGATCCAGCCAGCGCCGGTGAAGCGCTCAGTGTTACAGGGCTGCTTGAGTGTACTCACCCGGCTGCTCACAGTCCCCAGAAGCACCGCTGGGTACCTCTTCCTCCTCTTTTTGTGTGCGCTGCTCTTCCTGCAGTTCAGGCTGCATCTCCTCTCTTGAGTCTTGAGATTTTCTTTTGCTGGGTCTCCCCATCAAGGCCTCCACCGAGAAGGCGTGCGCTCGAGAGCTCAGAGCCATCCCTGGAGGGGAAGAAGTGAATGTGGGCTGCAAAGTTTCAACCTGAGCTGAGTTAGGGAGGGAGGGGGAGAGGGAGGGCCAGATTAGAGGCAAGGGAGAAAAAGCTCACAGAAAGAAGTTTTAAATCTGAAAACCAATTTTTGGATCCGCACTTTAACAAACAACCCCCCCTTTACATATGACTGTATTTTTATTTAAATAGACAAAATAAAAACGAAGGAAGTTAAACGAGTCGAAATCCTACGAGGTGTAGTCTCTCTTCTTTTTAAGTTTTCCTTCCTCTCAGTGGACATGTGTGTACCATCAGTCCTCAAATCCTTGATTCTGGAACCTGACAGAGCCCAGAGACTGGCAAATGCTGGCCTTGTAGGGAACAGCCACCAATGGCGGCTTACGCCAAAGCGATAGGGAGATACTGTTGCATCCAACTGAGTGAATACCCAGCCGGTCACAACCTCCACTGTTTGTTTTGGAAGCTGTTGAAACATAAAAAAAAAAGTGCTGTGAGTGACACTTTAGAGTCTGGTAGGGAGGAGAAAACTGGGGGTTGGTTGGAATAGGGCTCCAGATAGGCGGGAGGAAAGAGGAGAAGGAGACACAAGGTTACTGTTTTACATTAAAATGTAAAACGCTAAGACATGTGAAATAATTGTCCACAAGGGGCCACTTTTCCAAGAAAGAACAAATATTACTTAACCAGACTCAGATAAATTTACCTAGGATTTTTTTTTTCCTGTCCAGTGACACCACTGGAAACACAAACGGGAATGCAAGCTTTCTGAGATATGTAGTTAGGACCTTAAGCTAGCAGTGTAGAAAAATGTGCCCACACAACCTCTTTTTATTAGTGTGTGTGTGTGGGGGGGGCTCTCAAGCAAGGGGTATCCCAGACACCACAATCAAAGATTAAAACCAACCTGTGCCTTCTAGTCCTGTTTCTTCGGGTCCTTCATACTCTCTTCAAATTCACAAACCAATCTGAAGACATGCTGTCTTTGCTTGCAACGATGTGTTAAAAATTAAAGTGCTAAAAAAATTAAAGTGCTAAGGTAATTGGTTTTAGTGCCTTCTGAAATATCTTCCTGAGTGGGGTTTGCTTTTCCTTAAAGTGATTAACAACATTCTTTGTATTCAGAAGAGACTATTATTATAATTTCCAAAGGATACTTTTGCCTACAAATGTGACACGTTAGCTTTTGTGGCTGTCATTTGGTGACTCACTTTTCATCAGAAGTAGCAAATCAGGAGCTCTTGGACTCTTGCGAACCAAATACAATGTACATTTGTACATTGTAGGAAATGTCCTCCTGTTCTCTTTGGATATGTTTAGTCAAAGGGTATTCAAAGTCAATTCAAAACCAGTTACATAGAATGGAATTAGAATGAACTTAACAATATCTCAATAGTGAGTTTAAGAATGAAAGGCTCTCACAGCATTTCAATTTCAACTATATAACTGGAAGCTTAAATTTTCTATGGGATAATTGTGAAAGAAGTGGTGGGTCATTCAGTCATGGGGAGGACATCCTTAGGTAACTGAGTATAGGTTAAAGTACTCCTATGACGTTGGATGTCACAGCAAAGACTTCATTGCTGTTTGAATGCTACTGAAGGGTGTAATCCAATATAGAGCTTGGAAGACACTACCTTTATCCTGGGAATGCAGAGTAGAGCTGACAAGGCAATGAGAATTCAAGTGTACAAAGCACTTGGCTTGAAAGGGCTGGATATAACCTTTGCCACAAGTCATGGATGTTTCTTTCATCTATTAAAGTCCTCCTACTCTCTCCCCCTCTCTTCCCCACATACATATACATATATATGTATATATCATTATATATTCTTATCTAAAAGACACAGTTCAAAAACAGAAAAGTTGAGAGTTTATTGGATAATTTTAGTCTGCTACTAACCATAAAGAATTTGAATTATTGTCTCCCCTCTCTGAGAAATTTCCTGCTTTTGAACCTGACTCATTTCATTTCTGAAAGGCAGAGCACTGCCTTGTATAGCAAGGTGAAGCTTTGCTTTAGTAGCAGCTTTGAAGGGATCTCTATAGAAGTTAGGTAAAGGATGTTTGTTACAATGTCAGCTCTAGTATTTCATGCTGTCTACCATGATATTATTTTCTTTAACCAAGAAAATACCATATCTTGGAATATAAGTTCCTGTCTTACGAGAAGTGTCTTCCTTAATATTTACTATATGCATGCAATTTAGTCATTCAGAACTTTCTTATTTGTGTAACCTAAGCCTTTCCTATTTCCATTTTCGTAATTATCTGATGACATTACACTGAGAAAACTGTAGCTCTGCTCATGCTTAAGTTTGCTGGACTAAGGTGCAAGTAATTCTTTTTACCTTGTATTTACAAGAATCAAGCGCGACAGAACAAGCTTTTCAGTCTGCTCGGTTGCTCATGATCAGAGCGGTAGGCTAGAGGACAATTCACTATGTATATCTTATCTATCTATACCCAGATGTCTCCTTTCTGTAGACTCTAGGTTTAATCTAGGTACCCATAAGATCCTTCAAAATAGATTCTCTGTCATTGTATGGCAGAGAAAATGGAGAAAGAGGATTGTAGTCATTAAAGGGCATATGATATAGTATAATTTTCCTGAATATGATATCTGTAACTAAAATATAGAAAAAGTAATTTGTATCTCTACCAAACACTGTAATATTTTTAAAGATTTTATAATACAGAGAATGAAAAGGAAAATGTTGCTTCTAGTAAAGTGTATGTGCATGGAAGGAAAACTTAAAAGAACTAAGCATACCTAGAGGAAAGATTATCCTGGTTCTGCACTTACTAACTAAAACTTTGATACCAAAGTTATGTAAGGAAATATTTCAACTCCCACTCTTCATTTGGAGAAAATTATTTCAAATATATATATATCATATATATAATATATATGTTATATATATGTTTGTATGTGTATGTTTGTGTAATTATACATCTGTCTCTGTAATTTCATAAAATACTATATAATAAAATTTAAACTTGGAGCCTGATTGCACAAGCAATTTCATGGTGAAGACGGTTTCCTTCAATTGTTACTATTTCTATCTCTTGATTTTCAGTCCCCAAGGTTATGATGTTTTTACGTAGTTACAACCTTGCAGACTTTGAATCAAAAACAAGCTCTTCCTCTTCATAACTTCTTCTTCTTTTAGAATGAAACCCAAGGGAAGCATAGCCAAGAATTGTCAGATATGGACTCCCTCCTCATGTCATTTGAGTACCTGAATTTAACATTTCCTGAACTTGCTATGTTATGTGAAACAGGAAATCACCTTTGTTTCCTTAAGTGAAGTTTAGATGAATTTTTTTCACTTATAGACAGAAGAAATCCTGAAAAATACATTCACATTGACAAGGTTTTTGAGAGATCACCTTGACGTCTAGGTCTTCTTTTCCTCTTCTTTTACAACAAAAAGTAGCTGTATGAACAAGGAAATCATGAACTATTGAATCTCTGAGGATTGTAAACCTCTAATACAAACTAGAAAGTTAGATGATTAGTCTGATCTCCCAGGAATATGATAAGAAACAGGGGTAAAGCTGAAGCAGACAGACTTTGGGTTCACATCTATTTAATTCCACTTCTGACTGGACTACCTTCTGTGTGGCTTACAAAAATCATTTTGTTGGTGTAAACTAATTTCCCCCCTAGTCATCTTCACTATTACCTGTAATACTCTCATTGTAGACTATGTTTCTAGAGGAGAATAGATCTATCAGAAGGTCAAGTGAAACAATTTCTACAAACCACTTAGCACAACGCTTAAACAAGTGTTCACAGCTATGATCAACATTAAAGAGATAAGAAAAGTTAATTTCAAGAATATGCTAATCTTTGTACCAGCTGTACATCTGTAAATTGAGTCTACATCCTATAAGGAGAAGAGATTCAGGCCAGTGGTAAACACCCCAACTTTTGGTTAAATCTTACATCAGATTCAAAAGGTCAAATGTGTTAAAACTAATCATTCTTAAATTACGAACTTTTAAAATAATTAAAATCAGTGAATGAAATAAAAATAGTATATTTGGGTTTCAAAACTCCATGGCAAATGCATATAGCAGAACATATAATTTGACTTTATTAACTATGTTTCTGTAATAATATTTTTGGTATTCTATCAATGCAATGCAAGTGTACATTCTCACATAATTAGATGGATTTATAAATGATAAGCCAATAACATATAACTGTGCTTACTCCAGGGATTTGAGGAAACTCCCCTAACAGATATTAAATAAATCCTTCAGTTTCTGGTTTGCATTAATTTGGTATGATCTCTCAAGAACTTATGTGAGCTTATTAGTCTAACAATTGAGTTAGGCTAGCATATGAGTTATGCATGGAAAACATAGTCACTATTACTCCTAGAGAGAGGTAGGGAACAAAGAGAAGGGAGGTCAATTCTTAACTTTACTGTTGTTTTCTTCTCGAGTAGGAGGGATGGAAACTTAGCTGAAGGAAAGTAATTCTGTTAAATTTAATTTTGTTTCATTACTATCAAATACTGAAGGTATTCTTATAATAGAACATTAAGCTAAGTCTCATATTTCTCATACTCAAATCCATATAGCTCTTTTTCCAGTTAACTCATCACTTAAAGTTACTAGATTTTCTCACTTTCTTGTCAGCAGTTTTTTCCTCAGAACTCTAATAATAATTTTATCCTTGAACGATTTCTGACAAAGTCAATGGATAAGAGAAAAGAATAAAATGAACACACATATGGCCCTATTATATAGTGACCTGAGTAACTGCAAGGATAGGCATTGCCTATTTATTTCAGCTTCTTTAAGTGTAGGCATGGTGTACATAATTAATAACTGAATGCCTTACATATTTCAGTCCTCACTCACTGAAACATCAAGATTGAATCAAATTTACATTTTAAGTTACCACTCTGTTGCTCCATTGGCACTATCACAATACTATGTTCTGATTGTGTATATATATCAGAATATCATCTTGTATTCCATAAATATGTTCAGCTATCTTATTATTACAATACTGGAGTGTAAAGTCAAAGCTTAAGTCTTAGCATGTATGGGGCCCTAAGTAGACAAGAAAACCAACAAAAGTTCAGGAATATAAAAAGATAAGACCAGCATCAGTCACTTGAAAAGGAATATACAAAATTTATTTCAATAACGAATTACTGGAAGATATTGTGAAGAATCATTTCATTTCTCCAAAGCTTGTGGAAAATATGCTTTTATAATTGTCTTCCACATAGGTTTTCACCGAAGGATTTTATATGCAAACAATGCAGTCCAAACTTTTACTCCAAATTAGTGGCCCACATTCCTCTAACTTTATCTAATCTAAACATGCATGGAACCCGACTTGTCACAAAGAAGGAAAGCTTCACACCGTAGGCTGTAGAACACACAATCTTATGCCTTTGCAATCTGTATAACTCTCCTTAGGTATTCTAGTATATCCACATTCCTTAATTTATTACTCTGCTCCATTATGCTCAGGGCAAATGAATAAGGTGTAAATGGATTTCTTCCATATCTCAATAATGATCTTTACTGGATCAGAGATCAGTAAGTAGTACCTAGCACCTACAGAGGTGGTAGGATGAAGTGTTTCCCTGAAGTCTATCAAAATATTAAATGGAGCTAGACATCTACAATGACTATGCTTAACTCCAATGCTGTGCTTACTTTTACCCACTCTCTTCCTTTATTAGGCTTTTATACAACTAAACAAAAAGTTGTTCCTGCTTGAAGTTGAGTCAGAATATCCTAGGTACCAAAAAATGTCAGTAACACCCTGTTTCGAGAAATCAAAAACGAAAAAAAAAAATGTCAGTAACTAAGCAATAAAGGCAAATATGGGGAGTTATATTAGAGGAACCAATGAAAAGAAGCAATAACACACTCTTTGTTTTTACCATATTTAAATTCCTAGATAAGACGCAGAGGAAGAGCAAAATTGATGGTTATGTGTGTTAGCAAATAGAATGCCCACACTGAAACCTTTGTGCTACAATATAAGCTCTGAAAATAATTCAGATTATTTTTGACTTAGAATATTTTTAAAATTAACTTTGTAAATTATCTCAGTAAAATGACTGTCACTTCTCAAACCTCCGCCTTTGTGTCTCCAGCCTAACACATGCCTCACATGACATTACCAATAAAATTGATAAATAGTAGGAATATTCAACTACATATTTTATGATATTGTCACCATAACTGTTTACATCATATTTTCATATTGCTCATGGAGGATGAGGTTTTTTTCAATGCAGTTATGCAAATGACACTAAGGTAAATAGTTGGATTACAAGGTTCAATGTGCTAGGATTTTAGTAAGCATTAAAACAATTGATATCAATATTCAAAACTGATTTTTAGGTTCTTTGCTATTTTATTTTTCCCTTTTTATTGACAGTAAGCTCTTTTCTCAGATACACATATTAATTACAGTTTCCCCTCCCTCTACCCCTCCCAGTTCCTCCCCCGCTCCCAACCAGAATCACTCCCTTTTTGTCTCTCATTAGAACAGGTTTCTAAGATATAAAAACAAAGCATAACAAAATGAAATATAAGATAAAACAAAAACCACCACATTGAAGTGGGACAAGGCAAACCAACAGAAGAAAAAGAACCCAAAGAGATGGCATAAGAATCAGAGACTCACTGATAGCTGGGAGTTGGTGGCCCACACCTTTAATCCCACCACTCGGGAGGCAGAGGCAGGTAGATCTCAGTGAGGTCGAGGCCAGCCTGGTCTACAGAGCAAGTTCCAGGACGGGCTCCAATACAGAGAAACCCTGTTTTGAAGGAAAAAAAAAAAGAAAGAAAGGAAGACAAAAACTAAACTGAAAGTTATACTATACCTTTTAACAAACAACTTCAAGTGGGGTATCTCCATTAAGCCCCTCCCCTCAGAGCTCAGGGAATCTCATGGAAGAGGAAGAAGAATGTTAAGAGCTAGAGGGAATAGAAGACTCCAGGAGAACAAATATCCCTAAATCAACTGAGCAAAGCTCATATGACTCACAGAGTCTGAAGCAGCAAACACAGGACCTGTATGGGTCTGCACCAGGTCCTTTGCATATATATCAAGGTTGTTAAACTTTCAGTAATTTTCATTGGTAGGCATATACATTTCCATTCCCTGCTTGTCTAACAGCCATCTGTTTGATATCTCCCCTTGTCTCCTTAACTAGAGTAATTTTTTAAAGGATTTAATAATCCTGTTGTTTTAGGTTTTAGTTATATGTATGTGTGTGTGTGTGTGTATCTGTGTGTGGGTTCTTGCATGTGAGTGTGGGTGCCCGTGATGTCCAGAAGAGGAGACTGAATCCCATAGGGCTGGAGTTACATGCAGTAGTGAGGTACTTCAGCTGAGTGCTGGGAATACAATTCAAGTCTTCTGGAAGAACAATAGTTGCTCTTAACTGTTGAACCATTACTCCAGCCATGACTAGAGTATTTCTTTATGTTTTAATTCACATTTACTTATTTTTCAGAAGAAAAAAATATGAATAACTATTTGTATTTCTCTGTGTATTCTGTAAAATTTCCCACAGATGTTCATTCATAATCATGAGAACATCTATAAAGTGACATAAGCATTTTCTTCAGGGATGATTTCTTTCTTGATTGAATTTCTATCTACTTTTCAACATTATTTTGTTTCGACTACAAAAATATTAAAGTCAGTCTTGAGTGGATTTTATTTTATTTATGTATTTTATATATGAGTGCTCTGCCTGCATCTATACTCGCATGACAGAAGAGGGCATCAAATCTCATTATAGATGGTTGTGAGCCACCATGTGGTTGCTTGGAATTGAACTCAGATTCTCTGGAAGAGCAGACAGTGCTTTTAATTGTGGAGCTATCTCTATAAGCCCTGAGTGAAACTTTTTATTTTTAATGTGATGGTGTTTATCTGATGAAATTTTGTTGTCTTATGTGGGAATTGTACTGATTAACTCAAGTCACTACAATAGAGTGAACACGAGGTCCTGTAACAGGCTTGAGAGCAATGTGTCAATTTGAAAACTTCCAGTTTATTTCCTCAAGCTCTCCAAAAGCAAGAAAGCAGCCTTAAGGATGCCATATTCACCGAAAGAATGCTCAGTGGTCTCTACTCCTTTTCTTTATCCCTCATTGTCTCTTTCTGTTTCTGTATGTTTGCTTTTCTCTATCTGTTATCTGTTACTCATTTGAGGTTTCTGCTTTATGATTCTTTATGTCTCTTAATTCTTGAATTTTTCTTTGTTTCTTCTGTATTATTCTTTCTCTCCTACTATATTTTATTTTTCATTTCTCACATTTCTTTTTCTGCTCTTTCTATGTACCCTTTGCTCTTTCAATAACAGGCAGAAGAGCTGGGAATGAAGGAATGCATTGTTCTAAATCTACAGTAACCTCTGTAATGTCCCTCTTACTATTGAGTACTTTCTATATTATCTTTTACTAGTCTGAAAAAAGTATATCTGGTGTGTATTCTCATATGGGGAGGATGGGCATGTGTATGTGACTGTGTGTAATAATTATTGTATCTAAACTCAAGGTCTCTTGAGAGAAAACATGAACAAATAAAAGACATCCTTTGACAAACTCTGCTGCCTCTTGTGGATTCAAGTGAGTACAAAGGATCTCAGAAAACAAACAAACAAAATACAATCATCTGGCTCAACTAACCAGGGATCCTTTGGGAAGAGCCTGTGAAGAAGGCATCATTTTTCATAGACTCCAGTCAGAGTCACCTCTCAAAATTAAGCAGGCAGCTAACAGTCTTCCATATTAGCCACAGTTTGTTCTTTTCAGCTAGGCACAAGTATCTCTTCTTATACCCAGGCTAAATTTTCTTTGGCATTCCTAACTTAACAATCTGTCTCTGCTTCAGGGCCTTCTGTCTAAACCCAGAAGCAGGATATTTTTAAAAACAATCTTTTTATTATTTTACATACAAATCCCTGTTCTCCCTCCCTCTCCTCCTCCTGCTCCTCGCATGCCATCCCCAACTACTCAGCAGAGGGGGTGAGGCCTCCCATGAGGAGTACACACAGTCTGTCACCATCACTTTGAGGCAGGATCATGGTACTCTCCCCAAACACACACATTTAGGTATCTCTCCATAGGGAATGGGGTCCAAGAAAACAGTTCATGTATTAGGGATAAATCCTGGTCCCACTGCTAGTGGCCCCATAAACTGCCCAAGCCACATAACTGTGACCCACATTCAGAGGGCCTAGTTTGGTCCTATGCAGGTTCCCCAGCTGTCAATCAAGAGTCAGGGAGCTCTCACTAGCTCTGGCCAGCTGTTTCTGTGGGTTTCCCCATCATGGTCTTGACTTCTTTGCTCATGTTATTGCTCTTCCCCTCTCTTTGACTAGACTCCAGGTGGTGCTTAACTGTGGATTTTACACAATGGATTATTACTCAGTGGTAAACAATGACATCTTGAAATTTGCAAGCAAATGGATGGAACTAGAAAAAAATTATCCTGAGTGAGGTAACCCAGACCTAGAAAGACAAACATGATCTGTACCCACTCATAAGTGGATATTAGACATAAAACAAAGGCTAACCAGCGCATAATCCACAAACCCAGAGAAGCTAGGTAATAGGGAGGACCCTAAGAGAGACATGCATGGGTCTCCCTGGGGGAGGGGAACTAGACAAGATCTCCTGAGTAAATAAGGAGTGGGGGGAAGAGGAGGGGAAGAGGAGGGGAAGAAGAAGGGAAGAGAACATGAGGGAATGGGATGGTCAAGTGGGGGAGGGATGGAGAGGGAGAGCAAGGAAAGAGGTATCTTGATAGAGGGAGCCATTATGGGGTTAGGAAGAAACCTTGTGCTAGGGAAATTCCAAGGAATCCATAAGGATGACCCCAGCTAAGACTCCTAGCAATACTGGAGATGGTCCCTGAACTGGCCTTCCTCTGCAATCAGATTGATGACTACCTTACTTGTCATCATAGAACCTTCATCCAGTAATTGATGGAAGCAGATGCAGAGGCAGCATTTTGCTGGTGCTTTATGTATTCTCTCGACAGACAAGCTACTTTTAGTTTTCATTCAATTTGAGGAGCACTCCAATTCAAAGAACAGGCCAGTGGTTCCCAACATTCCTAATAAATCGATGCTTTAATACAGTTACTCATGTTGTGGTAACCCCCAATCCTAAAATTATTTCATTGTTACTTCATAACTAAAATTTTGCTACTGTTATGAGTTGTAGTTTAATAATTTTTGAGATAGAAGTTTACCAAAGGGCTCCCAACCTACAGGTTTCAAACCACTGCTTTAGGAAGAACTGCTATCAGGACCTCTGCCAGAGTGTCCAGGTAAAGGAACATGACACCACCAATTATGACTTCAGCTGAACCCTAATCTGAAGGACTTGACTAATGATATTTTAAAAGGATGATGGAGCCTACAAGGAACACTTTTGCAGAAGGCACCCAAAGAAAAGCAACAGCCTGGCGAGAAAGGTGAGGGAATTTATCTGGTAGGCAAGAAGCAGGAGTGGGTCTCTGGGTGCTCATGACAGGAATGCCAGATGAGTATCACTTCAAAGATGCCCACAGTAACTCTGCTGGGAGCCCAGAGGTCTTTCTGCCTAGGTTTGAGGCACAAGTGAACTACCCAAAAGAACTTGGAGTTCTTTCCAGCAGTGGGAGGAGCAAAACTTGTTACTTCCTAAAGCTGACACTGCTGGCAACTTCTTCCAGGCAATTTCAGCCTGCTTTGATTCAAGGTCAGCCATGAAATCACAGTGATATGATTTCAGCCTTCAGGGCCTTGGGGTGCTGGGAGGACATCCTCTCTGTGTCTCCCTTTGCACCCTTGCCTGGCTGTATCCTTCTCAGAGCTTTAAGCTCACATACTTAGAGGGAGAGGTAAGAGAGCAGTGGCTCCCAAGGACTGAACAAACAGAAGGAGATGTGGATTGATAGAAGTGCAAAGCTCTTGTTTCTATCCTAAACATGCACATTTGCAGTCGGAAATCTCTTTCAAGCCCCAACCAACAGCAGTTTAGCAGCTTGACAAGTGAGACCCCACTCCAGACATCTCCTCTTCCTTGTTGTTTAGCAAGCCAGCAACTTAATCCCAGTGAGTCCTTGTTGTTTAGCAAGCCAGCAACTTAATCCCAGTGAGTCAGGAAGGAAGGTGGTTTGTTGGGTCTTATGGCCTGGGGTGTGTGGTCATTCTTAATGTCTGTTCAGTCTTCAGGTCCCCAGAACTCACACATCCAAACCTGAAGTTTCTCTTTCAATAATCTCAGAGTATGTTTCATTTTTCCCTGTCTAGTTTATCACCTCAGGAAGGCTAAGAGAGGGTTGTAAAGGACTATGGCCTAGAGCTGAGTGATCTACAGGGACTTCAAATATTTTACCCTTAAGTTGGAGGGGCTCTCCAGAGAACCAGATTCTTGCTTAACATAAGCTAATGGGAACAAATGTGAGCTCTCTTACCTCTAGTTTTTATACTACTGGAAGTAGCACATTTTTCAAGGAAGGATGACAACTTCTGTCATCTGGCATTTAGCTACAACACAGCTGCATCCTGTGTCACCGAAAGAGTAAGAGGTCTCTTGAATGAAATCCCTGAATCAGGTAATGCAGGTGCATGGTCCTTAAATGGGACCTAGTGACTGAAGAGGGCTATTCATAGCTTTACCAAAATCAGACACCAACTTATGAAGGTGAGATGCATGAAATGTCTGTAAATGAATGCCTGAATTCTTGACATTCCCAATTAGGTCAGTCTCCACCAATCTAACATTTGTCTGACAGTATACTACTTTCTAAAGTAATTTTTTCTGATGCCTATTTTCCCAAGGAAAGTGTAAGAGCACCTTTGCTTCCTGTTTGACTGTGCTATGATTTTTTTCCAGTTTTACTATAAAATATCACCATAAAAAATTTCTATCAGTGAGTTCTAGGCCAGCCTTGTCTACAGAGTGAGTTCCAGGACAGGCTCCAAAGCTACAGAGAAACTCTATCTTGAAAAAACAAACAAACAACAATAAAAAACACAAAACAAAAAGAAGTTCCAGCCATTTTTCATAGGGATCTCAGAAACATTTTTTGGTGCTTCCACAATTCCTCTGTGTGTGTGTGTGTGTGTGTGTGTGTGTGTGTGTGTGTGTGTATGTATTGAAGGTTGTGAGTAAATGGGACAGAGGGTGCAATGGATAAAGGAATAAGATGCCTGCCTATCCTTGAGATGGCGTGCATTTTGAGACAAGAAGAAATCTGTTTCTGGTCCTTGTTTCATGTTGGGAAATGTGTTTCCTGTTGTAATTGGAGCTATTCACTTTTGGTGATATTTAAAACGGGCCCAGCTGAGTGGAGCCAATGTTTGGTTAACCATGAAGGAAATGGCTCTTGATCAGGCAGGCAATTACCAACCAGATCTGATCACTTCCCAAGCAAAATAAAGAGATTTGTAACTATTTTTCTCCTATGAGAACACACAGAACAATTATTATGAATGAAACTCTCTCTCTCTCTCTGTGTGTGTGTGTGTGTGTGTGTGTGTGTGTGCGCGCGCGCGCACGCGCACATGTGCGCGCGTGCCTGTGAACAACAAGCAAACAAACATTGGTTCTAGGATGAGAGTCCCAACACAGAAAAAGTGCTCCATTCTGGGAGCATTTAAATGTCTCTTTAGTGGGTGTGCAGGAAAATGGCTTTGTGCAAGTACTTGATGGTGATGGCTTACCACCCAATGGAGCTGAAGAGGCTAGTGTGACTAGCGTGACTCAACAGAACTGTGACCACTTTCTCCCCATTATATCCTTTTTGAATTCATAATACTCCTTTTCATGTCCTCGCAGCCACGTAGCAGCTTATCATTCACTTTTGGCCCTTTAGGGTGAAGTGTTCTGAGTGATCAAGCTCTAACGTACAACAGAACATGGTAGTCAGGGAAAAAGCTTGCCAGACCTTGCTTTAGCACACCTATGGACATATAAAGCACTAGATGTTTGTGATGTGACAAGACAACATCAGAAGGTATAATCAACTCCTGATGGCTGCTACCAAAATATATGGAAAGGCAGTTCAAAATGTGGTTTTCCACACCAAGTCCAGGTCACTTTGATAGCATGCTTAGGAGACACCAGGGTTAGATAGATGTGTGGCTTCTAACAATAACCAACTAGCATTGTATTTGAAGCTTGGAATGTGTCAATTTTTGTATAATCTATGCTAAATCTCATAGTGGCGAAAATGATTTAGGTATTTTAATACCCCCATTGTACAGATGAAATAATCAAGGCTCAGAGATAGTACATTAATGGTAGTAACCTAGCAGTATCTAGAGTTACAGGACCTTTAGGGAAATTAGAAAACAAGGGATCAGAAAACGTAGAGTTCAGAATTTCTGGATTCTGCCATCATTCTACAGCTCTCTTCTACCTTAGATCCCTGCAGTGATTCCTAGAAAGGAAAACTGTGGGATTTGTGCCAACCACAGCTGCAGCTTCCCTTAGCAGGCAGGAAAGAACTTGTTTCACATGATCCACTGGCCTTGCTTTTCTGGTATTAACTCCTGGAAGAAAACCTGTGCAGCAAAGTAGGTAAGTGGGAGATGGAGTGAATGCTCTGCTGAGAACTAACTGTGCTCTTTGGGTTCTGTAAAGCCTGGACCTTGATTCAATGAGTCAGGTCTGGAGTGTTGGCTATGTGCTTCAGGTCTCTCTCTGAGACGCTCTTGGAAATTTTCTTAGAGACTGCTGCCATTCACCAGGGCTTCTAACTGCTCCCCACCCAATGTAATAGAAAAGTTCTATCAATGGCAAATGAGCCTTTTTTTTCTTTTATTTTTTAACATTTTCAACTAATTTTTTTTTCACTCACACAATGTATTTTTATATGTTTTACCCTCCCAAATTCTTCCCAGATCCACCCCTGGATTCCCACCCACCCAAATTTGTGGTCTTTCTTTCCTCTAAAAATAAAACAAAAACAAAATAACAATAAAGAAACAAACAATAAACATACCAACTCTACAAAACCACAAAAATGAAAATAAAAATAAAGCAAAAGACCATAATGCACCAAGAAAGCAAAATGAGACAAGTCTATAAAATAGCCTTCAGCTTATTTTGCACTGGTCAACTATTCCTGGTCCTTGGGTCTGCTCTGAGGTGTTGTCAAGGTCCCCAATGAGACTGTATGAGAGAAAACTAAAATTTTCCTTTGCAAGCCAGGGTCAATTGTAGATAGCTTTTTGGTTAGGACATGGGTACCCATGTCCATCTCAAACTCTCAGTTCTGTGATCCTGTCTGGCTTGAAAGTGTGCAGATCTGATGCATGCTGCCACAGTCTCTTTAGAGTTCTTATATGCTGCATCACTCCTGCTGTGTCTGGAAGACACTGTCCCCTTGGATTCACCCATTACCTCTGCCTCTTAAAATCTTTCCGCCTCCTTTTCTACATAAATCACTGAGTCTTGAGGAGAGGAGGGCTTTGATGAAGACAACCCATTTAGGAATGAGTGCCCCAAAGTCTCAAAATTCCCGCACTTTGTCTGGTTTTGCATCTATGTGTTAGTTGGTATTTACTTTGAGAAGAAGCTGCTCTGATGAAGGCTGAGTGAGGCATTGATCTATGGGTCATTATCAGTCATTTTACTGCTGTGATATTTTAGCATGATAATAGTATTAGGGTTTCCCCTTAGGCTCAGGAAATATCTTGTCTAAAGTTCTTGGCCACTTTACTAGTGTCAAATATGGATACTATCTCATGGAGTGGGTCTTAAATCCAATTAGATAGTGGTTTGTTACTCCTATAACATTTGTCATTTGTGCCACTGTTGAATATGAATATATATATATATATATATATATATATATATATATATGACTATTGACTACTGTTGTATGTTTCAGCATTGTAGCTGTATTTGGAAGATATTGATAATTACCGTTCCCACCGATAATATGTAGAGTACATTCCAGTACCACCATCATTAGTAAATAGGTGTGAAACTTCTAAACACCAGCTAAACTTCTTTATGTCTAGTGACATATGTAAGTCTTGTCTTCAGCAACAGGGCCTCACCTTCAGGTTGTGGGGAGTAACTAATAGTCTTTGCCATACTTCATGGTGTTTGAGGGTTTCTCTGGGGTTCCTACATCTCAATAAGATGTAACCCATTCCTGCCACTGGAGGTTTTATTTGATGGCACAAGATTTCTAGTTGAGCCATTATCTCTATTTAGGTTCATTTCCTGTGTGTATGTGTGTGTGTGTGTGTGTGTGTGTGTGTGTGTGTGTGTGTGTGTGTGTATAAGCTTCTATAATAACAGAGTTTCATATCGGTTTCAAATGACTTTTGGCATTAGTTGTCCCTCCCATATTTTCCTCTTCTTTTCCATCTTCTTCACTATTTAATCATCTTATTCTAGTTTCCAACAGGACTTTTTTCTGGACTGCCTATGAAGCCAAATCAAAGGAGTCCTCTGTGTCCTTGCACTCAGTTAGAGCTTCTGACTTATTGCTGTTTCCTACCAAATCCTAGAAAGACCTTTGAGGAAACATGATCCATGAGATAACTGCTTTGTTAAGAATTTGATTTCATCAGAATCAACAGTTTTTCAGATGCTTTTCCCTTGTGTATAATGTAAGAAAATTTCAATCATACTTTTACGGTGCAAGAAATTTGGTAACTTATTTTTACTACCCTTAAAAGACAATAATAAAACAAATGATTGCTAATAAAGAAAAGGCTATATTTTCAGATAGCATTTCTTTTTCATTTAGTATAATTGCTGAATTATATAATTTCAGTACTTATTTCTATTTTCAATAACATGTGCCTGGTTACAGGAGAAATTAACACATCAGCCTAAAGACAGAAATGATTATCAGGCTGTATTTTGTACTTTTATTGCATTGATTATATATGGATATATATTAGTGTATATATGTACATATGTGTATAATATATCACTGTATTAAAATGTTTCATTTAAAAATTCAACCCAGGGAACATGCTGTACAATTATAAAAAATGATGCCTAAACTTTATTAAAGCACAAATATTTCAATCAGCTCAATAAATTTTGCTTATATAATATAAAACATTTATATAACATTACTATATACTGACATACATATATGTATATTAGTCTTTAAAGCAGCATTCTTTTAAATACATTTGAATATTTGTTAATGTTTTTTTTAAAATTAAAAGCAGTCATGAAACTTTGCTTCATTGTCATAAACTCTCAGTGAGTACCTCTTTGAGGAGACTTTTCCACTTCAGATCCTGAGTGACATTGCCAACTGTTTAACTTCAATGTTAATGTGATGCTGAAAACATGGTCTTCAATTATGTAAGATGTTTATGGTAAATTAAGTATATAGCATTTCCAAAAATTAAATATTTCGATTTATTTTCATCACTTATTTTTGACACCTAAGACATTTATTGAGTTGATTCTAATATTTGTAATTTAGTAAATTATATTGTTTTTACAACTGTAAAGTACCTGTCCTAGGTTGAATTTTTAAATGAAACATTTTAATACAGTGATGTAAGTATCTGTTACATTACTGGGCTTATTTTTAATATTTCAAAGTTATGTCTACTTGATGAAAAACATGAATTGAAAAATGACTGATCCTCTGCTTAGAGTCACCCAAGCAACTGAAGCAGACTAAACAGCACATCTAATTGATTGAGAAGAGTATGGTTGCAAGGACAGTTGCCAAAAATGACCTTAAAAATTAAAGAACCATTTACTGTAAGCAAAGAAAGATTATGGGGATTCCAAAATTCCAACAACAAGTTAAAATGGAAGATATACTTAATCTTTTTTTTTCTCACTTTATAGCATACACTTATTTTTTTATGCAGAACATTTTTATTTATTTATTTATTTTATTTTACATGTCGAACCCAGTTCCTTCTCCCTCCCTCACTCCGTTCCTTGCTCCCTCCCTTCCTTCCTCCCTCCCTCCCTCTTACTCTCTCTCCCCCCTCACATGCACCCTGGCCACCCTCCTCTCCAATTCCCCACCCCCATTCCACATGTAGGACTATGCTATCCAGGTGGGGTCATGTAGATCTGTCAAGTCTTTGAAGTAGGGACTGGGACTTCTGTCTCTAGGTTAAGGAAGTATCCCTCTATGGGGGATGTGTCCCCAAGGTCCTTTTGTGCACCAGGAATACATCCTGGTACCACTGTCTGAGGTCCATTAGACTACTCAGTCCTTCTAGCTGAGACCCATATTCAGGGGGTCTGAGTCAGTCCTATGCTGGATTCCCAGCTATCAGTCTGGAGGCCCATCAGCTGTCTCTATGTGTTTCTGCGACCTGGTATTGTCCTCTTTCTGCATCTGGATTCTAGTTCGACTCAGTGTTTAGTTATAGGTGTTTGCTTCTGTTTCCAAAAGGTACTATATGAGTTGTTGATGTTACTATCAGGGAAGGGCATTTATGGTAGCCTTTCCACAGTTGCTCAAATTGTTAGTTGGAGTCAGTCTTGTAGGTCTCTAGATATTTCTTTAAGTTCAAGGATATACTTAATCTTACAAAAGCTAGCTTGCTGTATGTGAAAAGTTTTATTTTAATGCATGCAATGATATTTCCATTAAAGTATAAAGACATTCTTAATAGGAGATATTTTATGATTGTGTAAATTATAGTGCTATGAAATAGTTTGGTATTTAATACTTTGATTATTTGTTGTTTTCTAATTGTCTCCTAATACATTTTTTCTACTTTTTGAGTTTAAGTCTGTTGTAATTTACTTTTTCTCATGATATATTTGTGCTTACTAAAACAATAATAAAGAAAAATTATTATTACAATGTCATTCTTTAATTACTTCTAAATTATTCAAGATTTTTACTCCCCAATGGCATAATGAAAATACACATAGTAAATATGGTTATTAGTATAGTGACATTTAATTAAACATTTAATACTTACAAGAACTATAGGATTTTTTGTTTCACTCCTGAAAGAACACAGATAAGGTACCTTTATCTCTAATCAGATGACATATTATTTTAAACCATGTTTCATTTCCTTATTAAAGGACATTTCAAAAACATGGATAAAGATCAACCAAATAATTATAATTATCTATGGGGAAAATTGAAAGCATCTAAAAAAGGCAAATGGGAATCACATATTTGGGAAAAGTTTATGAACTGTGTTCAACTTTATATGCTATGTTGAAGAACAATTTATATTGAATTTGGGGAAAGTTTAACAATTGTAGGTTGTTTTTGTATCTGTTTAGTAGTCCCCAAAATTAATTTTATGCCATATAGTAATTCTCAAGTATAATTTATTTTATTGGAGATGGATACTTCTTCCCTCAAGGGAAACTAGTTTTCAGGTAACAATCACCTCTGTTTAATTTTCTAGTTGATATTGCTATATTTTATGCTTTATAATCTTATGCCTTATAAATTTCTTTAATGAAAATTTGATGTTGGATAATTCCTACTAAATATGCTTCAATCAATCCACTATACATTTGAATAATTATAAGCTAGCATACAAAACATGTGAACACTTGATAAATCCTTAATTTTTCCTCAGTGAATCACAGTACTAGAGTTTTATAACAATTTTATGGTCTTCCTCAGTCCTTCAATAGGCAATGGCTATCACTAACATTAAAGCATACTAGTTAACAGATAGTAAAAGAACTGGGTTTAGCCAAGATATTCAACCAAGGTCCCTCACAGAAGGGGAAAGGAACAAGATTTCCTGAACATATTGGGAGTGGGAAAACAGTGAGTGTAGAGGGAGCAAGGAGAAACAGAAGGTGAGGAGAGGAAAGTACATGGGACTAGGAAGACTGAGTCAGGGGAGGAATAGATGAGAGAAGAGAGAGAGAGAGAGAGAGAGAGAGAGAGAGAGAGAGAGAGAGAGAGATACCATAAAAGAAGGAGCCATTATAGCTTTGAAAAGAAAACTGACTCTAGAGAACTGTCCAGAGATCTACAAGGATGACCACAACTAACAATCTGAGCAACAGTGGAAAGGCTACCTTAAATGCTCTTCCCTGATAATGAGATTGATAACTAACTTACATGCCATGCTAGAGCCCTCATCTAGTAGCTGATGGAAACAGAAGCAGACACCCACATCTAAACACTGAACCAAACTCCTGGATTCCAGTTGCAGAGAGGAAGGACAAGACCAGGCTACAGAAACCCACAGAGACAGATGACCTGAACAGGGGAGGGGCTTATGGACCCCCAGACTGATAGCTGGGAAACCAGTATTGGACTGACTCAGACCCCTATTACGGTTTAATAAGGATCAGGATAAACAAGATAGGACGAATAGATATTTATTCAGGGTGAAATAACTTACAACCTAGACAGATGAACAACAGCAAGTTCCATTGTATCCTCTCCTCTAGTGTCCCGCCAGTAAGAGAGCGTTCCCTTGCTCCTCCTCAGACCTAGTTCCACTGGTCACTTCCGCCCCTGGCTCCACCCCCCAATGGGCGAGTTCAGTGCTACAGAAGGAGACAAAGTGAATATCCCATTACAATTCCCCTTTTAGTCTAAAGAAAAAAATTTAGGTATGATACAAAACTATATACAAAACAGTGAATAACAAGTGTGCTCTAAGAAAAGGAAAATCAAGAACAAAACGACCTACATATCTAGTCCTAGGGTGAAGGCCTAATGGAGTTTACAATATAGTTGTCCTAAGTTGGAAAACGTAAGTCTAGTATCTAATATATCTAACTAGGAAAAGAGAATAATAGTTGTGATAGTTTAATCTTCAACCTCATTAAGACCTGAGAAGGAAAATAATGATACTAGGGTAGACAGGAAGTATGGATGGGCAATTTCCAAAAGGTGCAGCAAGGGCAGAAACTGCACGCTACCTGGACAGTCACCCAAGTTCTCACAGCAATGTTGGTACACCCAGTTTCGGCTAAGGCCAAGAGAACTTGACAGATCACAACAACAGCAGGGAGGTAGAAAGGCTGTCTTACCCTGACTTGGGAAGGTTTAGCAGTCTTCTATATTTGTCTCCTGCAAGCACATAGGACCACATGTCCAAATCAGTGGTCAAGGTGGGGGCAGTTCTTTGCCCAAGAGGCCATTAGCTGAGGCAAGAATGAACTCCAGCAGGAGCAACAACAGTGTCCAACATATTTTCGGGAAAGTGCACGGTGCTATCAGGAGCAACAGTGTCTCATGTCAATGGAGTACTAATAGTAAAACATTTAAATGCCGAAGTGGGGATGAATTCCAGCAGGAGCAACAACAGTGTCCAACATATTTTTGGGAACGTGCATGGTGCTATCAGGAGCAACAGTGTCTCATGTCAACTGATGTTGGCCAATAGGAAAGGAAGATAGGAGGGACTAGGAGGCAAGGAGGAGAGAGGAAGGAGTACGGAGGAGTAACCATGTAGAGACTGGAGAGAGCATAATGCCAGCCCCACTCTCTGGTAAGATGAGACCACATGGAAATACTTAGATTAATATAAATGGGTTAATACTTAAGACAGAGCTAGTCAATAATAAATTAATAAATTAGTACCTGGCCATCAGCATTGTATCAAATACAGAGTCTCTGTGTGTTAATTGGGCTGGTGTGGCAGTGGGACCAGACCAGCAGGGAAAAACCTACTCATTATAGACCCCCTGAACATGGATCTCAGTTAGAAGGCCTGGGCAGTCTAAGGGACCTCTGACAGTGGAACCTGGATGTATCTCTGGTGTACAAAAGGACTTTGGAGCACATTCCCCATGGAGGGATACTCCTTTAACCTAGAGGCAGGATGAGGGCCTAGTCCCTACTCCAAATGACTTGACAGATTTTGATGATCCCTCCTGGAAGACATCACCCTACATGTGGAATGGGGTGGGAATGCGAGGGGAGGGTGGAGAGAGGGAAAGAGGGAGGGGGAACTGTGATTGATATGTAAAATAAAAATAATAAAAATATTAAAAAAAAGAGTGCTTCTTATTCTATAGGCATCCTATGGGAATGAGATGATGCATGCCCAACCCTTAACTAGCATTTATTGAATGCTCATTCATAGACATATTCAATAATTTAAAGAAAATTCTTGAGCTAATATCATTTGTAATAACTACTGTTTTCAAATCAAAGTTTGGATTTCTGTTAATGTAGTATAAACCTATCGAGGTTGAAAATAAAAAAAATGTTTTAATTTTAAATGAATCTATATTAATCAAAAAAGAAATTGAATGTAATTGTGAACTCTGTTTTCTTTTCTTATACATGTTAAAAGGTTCTAGTTTGAGATACTTACAGAATCACATATAATGGGAAGAAATGAAGCAGAGATCCTGACACTGTTCACACATTTTCTCGCAGTTATCATCTTTCAAAGTAATGCACAATAGAATAAGCCCCATGTTCATATTGATAAAATTTACTAATTTTGCTTAGCTTGTGGCCATTTCCCACTTCTCTTTTGTAGGTATCTTCCCATGTGTGTATTCTGGTCAATGTAACGTTGTCTTACATGTATGCTTATATGGTCATCATAATAGTTATGCTATAGAACAGTTACATGAAAGATCTTTTATGTTACCTTTTCATAACTATAAATCCTCTATCCCAACATACCTCTGAGAGGAAAATACATAATATAATCTGAAGACTGGATTTTTTTATTTATGTAATTTCCTAGAGATCGATCCAAGTTGTGAGAATTCCAAACTTGTTTTTATAATGAAATAATGGAATTTGTTGACCTGACCCACTGTGCTGGTTAGTTTTTTTTTTTCTTTGCTGTTTGTTTTTTGTTTTGTTTTATTGTCAATTTGACACAAGATGAAAATCACTTGGGAAGAGGGATTTTCAATGGAGGAAAATGCCTCGATAGACTTGATCTGTAGACAAGTCCATGGGAACATTCTCTTAACTATTGATTAAGGTGAGATGACCCAGACCACTGTGGATAGTGCCCTCCCCAGAGAGATTGATTTGAGTTCCATTTCTTTTTAAAACATGGTGTCAAGTCACCAGGAACAAACCAGAAAACATCATTCTCCCATGGTTTCTGTTACAGTTCCTGCCTCCAGGTTCCTAACTTGAGGTTCTGCCTTGAGTTCCCTCAGTGATGGATTAAAATAAACCTTTTACTTCCCACATTGCTCCTGATCACAGTCTTTATCACAGCAATAGAAAACTGTTAATCTATTCAGAGGCTTCAGATTATTTCAAATGTTTAGTGATCACAAGCAGTAGAGCTACTTTGTGCAGTTTTGTTTAAAAACCAATGGAGCCATCATTACCTACTGTTGCTTTTACTTTCTCCTTATAACTATCCTTGTGAATTTTTCTTAAAAGACTCATCTTCGGTTTCGTCACTACTTAGCTAGTCATTTTCACATTAAAGTTAATGGAGAGCATCGCAAAAGGATCAAATTCCATTGATAAGTTCTGATTCATCTGATCAATATGATGGGAAGGAAATTCTCTGATTACTAATTATAATTAAGACATCCCAGTTTCCTGGCAGGTAATTCTCTTTCCATAGTCATTCTTTTGTGTTATTTTGTTTGAAATTTCTGGCACAGAAGAACTAAACATCCACTTAAGAACAAGGAGGGATCTGGGATCAATATGTATTTTTATAGAAGTACAATTTTGAAGATTAAATTTCTTGAATCATAGTATTTTAGATTTTAGGAACATTTTATCACTAAGTATTGGAATTTTATTTTCACATTGCATGCTCAAGAGCCATTAATAAGATGTTTAAAATGTAAGGTATGTTTATTAATTTTAATACTTAATACAGCCAATTAAAAATTTTGATAACAGAAGTTAAAATATATTTTCAAGATGGATTTGAAGGAAAACTCTCAGAATTACATTGTTATAATGTCTGTTTTTTTTTTTTTAATTTGGCTGAGGTTTGGGATATCTAATCTTTCCTTTCTTTTGATAGTTCCATAGCACACAGTCAAGTCCTGTATAGTTTGATTTGTTTTTCATAATAGTGAGTGACTCTCATGAAGATGTGGCTTGGCAGTGTTTAATCACTTTGCATTTTAATATTTTTGTAGCAAGTTGTCATATACCCATATCAATAAAGCACTGTGACTGTAGATATGGAACTTAGAAATATTTTTCTAACACTCAATTCAAAAATTAGAAAAAGGCACTATAATAACATTTTATACACTTAGTAATTATTTCATATTTTAGAACTCATGACAGTTGATTTAGCTCTTGTACATATAGACAAATTAAATTCCTTGAAACTTGACATTTTGAATGATTTTCATTTGCCATATAGACACCAGGGTCCTGCATTTTGTCAATTTCATGCAAGCATAGGGGAATTAGCTCAGTCTCAGTGGGCAAAGATTTCCTTCCTTCCACAGAAATATGGGTTGTTGTGTCCCATCTGTATACCTGGAGATTTAATTGTACCTTGAAAATATGCATTCATTTTTCATACAAAGTATATTTGTCCCCTGGGTAAACTTATTACAATAATTATAACTAAATTATTGTCATTAGAAAAAAAATCTTGAAATTCAGCAAAACTTATTGTTAGAAGTAGAATTAAAATGGTTTTAGTGCATGCTTTCAAACTATTTGTGAATTAAAAATAAATTTCATGTTATTATAGTCAATGTGGAGATGCACTAAAATTAAGTAATTATAAAAAATTAAAATACAGATTGTTGAATATTTTACAAAATACGATAGATTTAATAAATCACACAAGTATGGAGTTATATGAAACCAAACATTTTATTTTTATATTATCTTAAATATGTGTAACTAAAAGTCAACTTTGTTTACAAAAAGTAATATTTATTTAATATTTTGCTTACTAATTTAGAAAAAACCTCTTACAAAGATCCCACTGTTAATTAAAATTTAGATCACATGTTAACCATACATCATTATCAGTGGAGGAAGAAATAAAGATTAACAATTTGTGATATTAAACTTAGTAGAAATTCTATATAGGAAATGTAATGTGTACTTGTTTTTATAATACAGACACAATGTTGAAGGACCTGTTCAAAATTCACTAACATGCAACATGTTTTAAAGCTCTGTCATTTATAAAAACATATTTAAGTTACTTCTCCTAAGACAGTTTGGGCCATTTAGATTCAATTATTTCATATTATCAAATTAAATCATTAAAACATTTTAAAGGCCCATCTTTCATTTCAAAATATCTCAAAGATTAAGTAAACACTGACAAAATATCTAGTAGCTTATTCTGATTATTGGGAGATAATTTCCCTCTGTGTTCTCAAATATCACATGCTTAAGCACAGCTTTCATTTCATCTTTGAGTTTACTTTTCTAATGAACTTTTATGAACTTAGGATCTCTTATTTATATAAAAGGTATGTTTAAGTACAGAATTGTACTCCTACAAAGTCAGATTAAATCTGAAGTGAACTCTACCCTGAAAGCCAGGGAAAACCGTGTGTTAGTATACATAAAATGAAAATACAATATTGAATATTTCTTGGCTTTCTTTTATGTCTTGGCTAATATCCTTTAACTATAGCATATTGCGGAGGAAATCCTCCAGTAAACTGTAGTTCTTCCTATCTTTATGTGTTATGCTACGACTCTTTTTTTTAACTTTTAAGATTTTACTTTATAAAACACTGCTGTTATTTCCAACTATTATTTTTATTTCTTTTTGAATTATTATGGTTGGTTGAATAAAAGGTTTTTACTTATTTACTATAGCTTATTCATTAACATTTGTAGAGAACTTATGATTAATTATGTTAACATATTGTCCCTCTCATTTTATGTTATTTTATAGACATGAATTCTGTCAAATCTAGGAGTACTATATGTCTTGATACGATTTCTAGTCATCAAGTTTATTCCTGCTGATAGATATGAAAAGGCTTATATGCCTTTTCTTACTAACAAAACTTATACAAAAATAGATGTGAAAATGTTACCAATAGATCTTGGATGTGGAGAAGAGAATAATCAAAATTGATAGAGAATAACTTTTAGGAGTAAATGTTAGACATTATGAAACTTCCCTCTGAATATTCCTCATCGTTTTTCTGGCCATTATGATGAGCCTTGTAAACAATTTGAAACTGTGAAAAAGGATGCAGTGTCATTACAATAAAGAGTAGAGCATGGAACTAGGATTTAAGTAGAGCGCTGAAAAATAAGGAACTAGTCATGGAAATATTTCAATAATAACAATTCCAGAGATACAGCAAGTAGAAGGTCACAACTTTGGATACAAATAGACACATTAACAGAAAATGACATATTTCACTGTAATACATTACAGTGGAATGGTAAGAAGTACATATTAAATATTTTTTGATTGATTAATTCATTTATATTATCTTTGGAAGTTTAAAAGAAAAATGTCTATGAATATCAAAATTGAAAATATACTATAATTTTTAGAACAACAGAAGTTAATGGGTTTTTTGTTTTTATAAAAATTAATAATTAATTGTCTGCATTTTGTGCTGATCATAATGCTGGGTATAGAGCCATCCACTGGAGCATGATCAACCTATCAAGAGTCACATCCTTAAGGAAAACTGACTCCTTTTCCTCTACAAGCCATGAACTGTCCATAACTCCTCAAAGAGGGGTGGAGGCTCATGAACCACTTCCCACTCCATGTTAGAATACTGACAACTTAATCTTGAAAAA
Source organism: Phodopus roborovskii (assembly GCF_943737965.1). Taxonomy (NCBI): domain Eukaryota; kingdom Metazoa; phylum Chordata; class Mammalia; order Rodentia; family Cricetidae; genus Phodopus; species Phodopus roborovskii. The sequence continues at coordinate 1,248,714 of NW_026125791.1, read as the reverse complement.
GCCTTGTGACGGCAACAACAGGTGCTGTGAATTCATGAGTGTAGCAATCCTGTCATGTCTAGAAGACAGCATTTTCTCTTGTCCTCTTGTCCTCAATTTTTCTGTCTCTTATTCCAAGATGGTCTGTGAACCTTGGGGAGGAGATAGGATATGGATGTCCCATTTGTGACTGAGAACTAAACAGTCACTTATTCTCTGACCAATTGTGAGTTTCTAATTAATGCTCATTTATTGCACAAGTAAATTTCTTTGATGACGTCTCAGAATTGTACTAATCTAGGACTATAGAATTGTCAAGTTGGAGAGCAGTTTGATACTATATTCATAGTAGATTCACCCTGGGATCTGTGACCTTTCCAATTGTGGGTTCTTTGCCATATTTGCAATAGATATGTTTTTCTTCCCATGGAATAGGCCTTAAGTCCAACCAGAGGGTGGTTAATACCCTCACAACATTTGCACTATTCTTGCACTCGTGGATGTTTCTTGAGACTGCTATCATTATTGCATTTCCCAAGGTTTACAGCTTGATAAATAGATTATTGATGACATGCCCATGTCCCCAGGAGTACTATGAAAGTTAGTCAGCAAGGAGAAAGCTTCCTGTTCAGTACCAGCTTGATTTTGCATAGCGAAATTTTAACAAAAATGTCTAGTTTAATACCAGACTGATGCATAAATATAAGCTCCTTATTCCACATAACAAATAGAGATTTTGTTTGTTTACTAAGAAAGCTTAATTTTTAATTATAATAGTTACATCTATATTCAGGTGTAGCCTTAAAGACTTGCATGTATGCACACTACTTTTAATGTCTTATATTTTATATATAGTTGTACATGTGTTTTTATTACATGTGTGCATATGAACTTATCTATTTACATGCATAATTGTTTTCAACTTGTCTATATATATGATAGCAATAAAGTAAATGGCATATGTTGTCCATTTGAATAAAATAAAGTGTGAAGTTATTATCCTTTATACTTTCTAGAAAATACTTTCTGGGAGATTAATTAAATCCAGATGTGATATAGTCATATGTGGATATTCAGTTGATTTATATGTCTGCATTTGTGTCAGTATCATGGTGAATTTATTACTATGGCTCTGTAGTATAACTTGAGATCATGAATGACAATGCTTCCAACAATATTCTTTTATTCAGGATTTCTTTGGCTATTACAAGTCTTCCATGTATCCATAAGAATATTAATATTTCTGTGATGACTTGCATGGGAATTTTGATTAGGATTGTATTGAAACTGCAAGTTTCTTTTGGTAGAATGGTCATTTTCACAAAACTCTAAAAATTTATGAGCATGGGAAGTGTTTCCATTTTCTAGTGCTTCTTAATCTCTTTCTTCAGAGATTTACAGTTTTCATTGTACTTGTATTTGCTTTCTTGATGAGGTTTATTATAAGTTTTTTGTTGTTTTTGTTTTTGAGGCTACTTATTGCTCTGGTTTATTTCTTGATGTGTTTTCACACACACACACACACATATACATATAGGAAGGTTATTGACTTTTGCATGTTAATTTTTATTCTCCCACTTCGATGACACTATTGATCAGTTCCAGGAGTTTTCTCTTAGTGTTTTTAGGGTCTCTTGTGAAAGGAATCATATCACCTGCAAATAAGGTTACTTTTACCCATTCTTTCCCCATTTGTATCTCTTTTATTTCCTTCCCTTGTCTTAGGTCTATCTAAGATTTCAAGCATTATATAAATAGAATCAGTAAGAGTAGGTAGCCATGTCTTGTTCCTGATTTTAATGGAATTGCTTGGAGTTTTCCCTTTGTAGCATGATGTTGACCATGAGTTTGTCTCTTTCACCATATTAATTTTCATTTTCTATTGATCCACCCTTATATTTTATTCTTTAACTTTTCATTCAGATTCTGCATTCATTTAGTTCATTTTTCTAATGTACATTAATGAAAACATGCCTTTTTATGTTTCAAAGTCTGTGATTTATTTTTGCTACTTTTCCTATTTGCCTTCAGATTATTTATCATATTTTATTGCTATCACTGTCCTTTAATAAATATACTTCTGAAATGGAACTCTTTCCAGTCATTTCATCAATTTTCTTTCTTTCTCTTCAAATCAGAATTCAACTTGATTATTAGACTCACAGGGTCTAATAATAAAAAATAAAACCCCATATAAAATGTGTGAGTATGTATAGTGAGTTCTTGTTTCTTACCCTAGTAAATAACGACTACTGTCTGGTTTAAGTTAATCAAGTAGCTACAAATGGGACCATGAGAGAATATATTGGCTTTTTTTTTCTTGTTGTTGTGACAAAATATCTAACAAAAGCAATACCAGGAGAGAGGGCTTTATTTTGATTTACAGTCTCAGGGTTCAGTCCATCGGAGTAAGTAAAAGTCCTGGCGGCAGAAATGTTTCAGTTTCAGAAGTTAGAGCTGTCACACTGAAGATGGGCTTTCCATCCTCAGTTAAACCTGTCTAGAAACTACATCATAAATATATCCAGAGGTATGTCTCTTTGGTGAGTTTAAATTCAGTCAAGTTGGCAATGAAGATTAACCGAAACAGGGGACAAGAAGAAATCTCAAGAGAGAGGGAGGGGGGAAGAAGAGAGATTGTAATTGAATTCCTGCAAGATGAAAGCAACACAGGGGGAGCTGTGGGGGAGAAGGAGGGTTATAAAAGGGTGGTAGAATAATAAGAGAGAGGAGCAGGGCAGGAAAGGAGCAGTGTGGGTTATAAAAGGGTGGCAGAATAATAAGGGAGAGGAGCAGGGCAGGAAAGGAGCAGTGTGGGTTATAAAAGGGTGGCAGAATAATAAGGGAGAGGAGCAGGGAAGGAAAGGAGCAGGGTATATAATTGAAAATAACATAATGAAACCCATAATAATAATAGTTTGTGTTCTAGACTCTAAAGAAAACAATAACTCTTATAAAATACATTGCATTACATATAATTTATATAATACCCTTAGACATTTTAGCTTTATCTTTTAACATCCTTGCACTAAACATGTGACATTACTTTTTGCAAGTTTTTATGCATGTGCTTCAGATATTTACAAAAATAAATTTGCATTTAATACAAAGATAACACATTGTATGATTTTTTTTCTGTAAATAATATTGTTTACTAATTATAACCTGGAGGTTTTTATAGTGTGTAGAGAAATTCCATATACTTTTTCAATGGCAATGATATATTCTGTCATGTGAATGAAGCATAACTAATTTCACTACCATAGAAAGAGGTCAATGGGACTTGAGAAATGATTCAGCAGTTAAGAGCTCTTGCTACTGTTCCAAAGTATCCAGCTTTGATTTCCAGCATCCTCATGGTAGCTAAAAAATTGTAAATCTAGTTCCAGGGGACATGATGTCCTGTTCTGTCCTCCACAGGTGTCAAGGATGCAGATGACTTATAGATATATATGCATGCAATATACTCATGTACATAAATAAAAAATAATAGAAAAAAGAAAAAGTTATTTTCATGCCCAGTCCCAATTGGATATTTTATGCTCATGTTATCAAATATACAGATCTTTGAAATATACTAGAGCATAGGATTTGAATTATCTCTTTATTTGTATTCTGTATCACTTCCCATTTGCCTCAAACTAAATATAATGAAGACTATTTTTATTCACATTGCTCTTATTTTTATTTGAGCCTATATCTAACCCTCTGGTTTGTTCAAATGGCTTGTCTATTTGTGATATCATGTGTATTTCATTGTTTAGGATGTATATACTCAGTTTTCTTATCTTATTTCTTATCTTTCTTATCTTCTCTTTTCTTATCTTCTTCCTCATTTTTCTTCAGGCCATTTTTGGGATTTTTATTCATACCATTTATTAATAATTCCTTACAATCTGTAGAATTAATTATTTAGATTCTGACTACTTTGTGGTATTGGATATATAAGAAAAGGAGTAGTTATGACTTAAGGAATATTATTTTTACTTGGCAAAGATGTATTACATTTGTTTATGCTGTGAAATATTACTTTAACTATGTGAAGGTGTGTTACATTTGTTTCTGCTCCCTTTGTTAATGATGTGCTACATTTGTTTAATTATGTAAAGACATGTTGCATTTGTTTCATCTTGCCTGTCTGTCTAAGGCACCTGATTGGTCCAATAAAAAGTTGAAAATTCAATAGCTAGATAAGAAAGGGTTAGGCAACACTGGCAGGCAGAGAGAATAAGTAGGAAAAGAAATCTGGGTTTGAGAGAGAAGGAGGAGGTGAGAATAAGGGAGAAAGAAAGGAAGTTGGGGGGCAGAAGCCAGGCAGCCACCAGTCAGCCAGATACAAAAAGCAGTGAAAGTAAGATATATAGAAAGAAAGAAAGGTTAAAAAGTCTCAAGGCAAAATGTAGGTAAAGAGAAAGAGATTAAAGTAAGAGCTGAACATTCATAACTAATAAGTCTCCATGTCATGATTTGGTAGTTGATTGGTGGCCTAAAAGAAAAAGCCTGCTACAATTATGTCCAAGTAATATGCAATGAAAATAATTTTAAATAAACATGGTTAAGTGTGTTTTAGAAATTGTTAGGATCTTTTAGAAATCAAAATATTTATTTATGTGATTTTTAAACTGGAGTAAAATCTGTTTGTATTTCCATGTTTTAAATTAATTTTTAATTCATATGAAAAACAAAATGGCTAGATTTAAGTGCCAAATTAAATGTGTTTGGAAAAATACATACATCTACACAAAGGCAAGCCAAATTAATATATAGAATAATTTTGCCATTTTGTGAACTTCCCCTGTGGCTGTTTCCAATCAATCCCAAGTATCTAGAATTAGTAGTTTCTTTTTCAGTGTAAATGATTAGGCTTCTACTAAGACTTCATATAAATGAAACTATAGAGTATTTACTGTTTGGGACCTGTCATCTTTGGCTTAAACATATTGGTGAGGTGAGATTAGTTCAATCTTTCATAACTATGCATGTTGATAGGGCATTGCTTTTCACTGTTTTAGGTGCTGTGAAGAAAACTAGCTTGGAAACCATCCTGAGTGAGGTAACCTAATCACAAAAAGAGGTACATGGTATGTACTTACTCATATATGGATTTTAGAAATAGAGCAAAGCCTCACCAGCCTACAATCCACGCCGCCAGAGAAGCTAGGAAACAAGGACACTAAGAGAGATATACATGGTCCCCTACAGAAGCGGAAAGGGACAAGATCTCCTGAGCAAATTGGGAACATGGGGGGGGAGGGGAGAGTGAGTTAGGAGAAAGAGAAGTGGAGAAGAGAACATGAGGGAACAGGAAGATTAAGTCAGGGAAAGAAGAGAGGAGAACAAGAAAAGAGATACCATAATAGAGGAAGCCATTATAGGTCTAGTGAGAAATCGGGCTCTAGGGAATTGTCCAGAGATCTACAAGGATGACCCCAATTAACAACCTAAGCGATAGTGGAGAGGCTACCTTAAATGTCCTTCCTTAATAATGAGATTGATTACTACCTTATACGCCACCCTTATACGCCATCCTAGAGCCTCAATCCAGTAGCTAACAGAAGCAGAAGCAGACACCCACAGCTAAACACTGAGCCAAACTCCTGGAATACAGTTGCAGAGAGGAAGAAGTGATGAACAGAGGGGTCAGGAACAGGTTGGAGAAACGCACAGAAACAGCTCACCTGAATAAGGGGAAGCTCATGGATTCCAGACTGATAGCTAGGAAACTAGCATAGGAATGACCCAGACCCCCTGAACATGGGTCTCAGTTACAAGACCTGGGCAGTGTATGGGACCTTTGACAGTGGGAACAGGATGTATCTCTAGTGCACGAGCAGACTTCCGGAGCCCATTCCCCATGGAGAGATACTCCCTTAGCCTAGGGACTCGGGGTAGGGCCTAAGCCCTACCCCAAAGGACTTGACAAATTGTAATGATCCCTCATGGAAGGACTCACCCTCCCTGTGGAGTGGATGGGGGATGGGATGGGGGGGTCTGTGGGGAATTGGGAGGATGGGAGGGAGAGGGAACTGGGAATATAAAATAAGGGAAAAATTAAACAAAAAACAAAATAAAAACAAACAACAAATCCAATCAACAAAGCAGCCAACTCTACACATACACACACAGAGACACTCACAAGATAGAGTACAGATCAGGAGGATGAAAACAGACCTATAAGTAATATATGAGTGGTGGCTTGAATATGAATGTCTGCCATGGCTCATATAATTGAATGCTTAATCCCCAACTGATAAACTGTTGGGGAAGGATTAGGTGTGTCTTGTTGAAGAAGGTGTGTCATCAGGGCTTTGAGGGTTCTGAAGCTCTTGAGAGTAGGCCTAGTCTCTCTCTCTCTCTCTCTCTCTCTCTCTCTCTCTCTCTCTCTCTCTCTCTCTCTCTCTCTCTCTGACGTGCCTGTGTAGTGAATCATGATATAAGTAAAGTTCTCTTTTTCTGCTCCAGTACCATGTCTGTCTACTTCTCACCATGATAATAATGGACTAACCCCTCTGAAACTAAGCATACTTTCAACTAAACATTTTCTTTTATAAGTTGTCTTGGTCGTGGTATCTCTTTACAGCAATAGTACAGTAACTAAAACAATGTGTCTCTCACCATGTAGTTTAGCTAGCTTACTAAAGAGTAGGCCTGTTCTATGTAGTAAGAGATAAATATGCCTTCAGAAATGTATCGATTTTACTGTCATCATTAGATAATAAAATCAATGTATGTATCATTTTTCTAGAAATAAAAACAAAAAGAAAACTATCTTGAACATTAGTATATATCTCTTCATATGACTTGAATTTGCATTGCTCTACAGTAAATTGTTATGCAAAACATAGAAACTAAACTAATGAAGAAATACCACCAAGTGTTTATAGAATTTCATTCTCTCACATACAGTGTATGAGTTACACTTGTTTCACATCCTTACTAATATTTTCCATAGGTACTCTTATTAACAAACCATTTTAGCATACATGAAATGGTATCCATTGCTATTTCAGATGTTATTTTTTTCTTGATAATTCGTTACATTGAGCAGGTTTTCTTACACTAATAAGTTATTTATTTCTGTGAAATGTCTAATGAGATTTTGATTGGCTTCTTTTCAGTGTCATATCTTAGGAGCTACTTATGAATTGCTTCAGCATCTTTTTATGTCTTGTGTTGTGGATATAGTCCCTAAGACTCTAGTTTTTCATCTAGGAAACAATACTTTGACTTGAAAACTTTTAATTTTGTTGAAATGTCATTCATCATTCTTCTTTATGGTAGGAACACTTTTTGTAAATTCAATAAAAAACAACTTAAATTGTGAAATATTTTTCAATGTTTTCTTCTAGAAATGTGATGGTTTTAGCTGTAATTATTATCTGTGGTGAATCAACTTTAAAAAATTTTTTATTTATTTTACTTTATGTGTATGAATGCTTTTGCTGAAATTGTCTATGTGCAACACATGCATATTAAATGCCTCCAGAGATCAGAAGAGAACATTAGGTGACTTGAAACTAGCGACATGTGGCTATGAGCCACTGTATGGGTGCTGGGAACTGAAAACCGGTACTTTTGTTTTGTTTTGTTTTTTTAATTTATTTTATATAACCAAGTCCATTTAAATGAAAACAAACATTTATAGACAGTATTTGGGAATTTGGGAGTTGTTCTTTCCAAACTACTTCCTGCTGGTAAGGGGCACTGTCATGGGGGATTCAAAGAACATTCAGAAATCCTGTAGTCTTCAAGGCTGCTTTGTCCAGCTGTTTTGAATGTAGGATCACCTGGTACTCTGTTTCAGGTGGTCTGGCTTGATCAAACCACATTGGTCTGGAAGGAATCCACATCTTTTCATTTTCTGTGGAAACAAAACTAGAAATCCTTTTCCCCAGTAACTTGTCCTTGAACTTAAATTTTGAAGTCAAAGCATTTTTTTTAATTTAATTTATTATTTTACATGTCGATCCCAGTTCCCTCTCCCTCCATCCTTCCCTCCCTCCCTCCTTCCCTCCCTTTTACCCTCTCTGCCCTTTCACATGCACTCTAACCACCCTCCCCTCCCATCCCCCCCTCACCCCAATTCCATTTGTAGGGGAATGCCATCCAGTTGGGGTCATGTAGATCTGACAAGTCATGTGAAGTAGGGGCTAGGGCTTCTCTCCTGTCTCTAGATTAAGGCAGTTATCCCTCCATGGGGGATGTGTTTGCAAAGTCCTTTTGTGCACCAGGGATACATCCTGGCTCCACTGTCTGGGGTCCCTGAGTCGAACTAGAACCCAGATGCAGATGAGAGGACAAGACCAGGCGGCCTAAACACATACAGACAGCTTACCTGAACAAGGAGGAGCTAATGGCCACTAGACTGATAGCTGGGAAGTCAGCACGGGACTGACTCAGGCCCCCCTGAATATGGGTCTCATCCAGAAAACCGGTACTTTTGAAGAGCAACCAGTATTCTTAAATACTAGGCCTTCTCTCCAGATCCTCAATTTTTCCTTTGTGTCCTAGGAGAGGATTAGATTAATGTTTATGTATATATACATCCAATTGTTCCAACACATTGAAGAGTCTTTATAGCCTTACTGAATTAACTTGGCCCCTTCTCAAGTGATTATATGTGAATGTATTTCTAGATTCTATTTTGTTCCTTTTATCTACTTTTCCATCATGATGTTAATAATATCTTAATGAGTATAAGTAAATAAGGAGTTTTAAAAGTATTGTTATTTTCCTAAACTTGATTTCATTTTAAAGTTATATATTCCATTCTCATTATAATGTGGTATTTAACTAGTTTCTCTCTTGTTCACATTCACATTTTGTTGTTATTGATTTTAGCCAGCCTGCTAAATGTATGATCATAACTCCTTTGGAATTCATTTTCATGTAATAACTGATTAAGTATTAATCTTTTCATTATGTACAGGTGCTATTGCTGAATTTTACAGTAATTACACTTCTATTCTAACAAAATATCAAACTTTAAGCATGCCTGGTCCATCTTCCATTCTTGTTATAATGTGCCACTAAAGTAGTTTCTCTGAGTTCTTATCCTCATTGTGTCAGTATTGATTTTAGACATTTTGATAAATGTGTGATCATGACTTCTTTGTGTTTCATTTTTCATTCATTCCACAACTAAGTGTTGGTTAAGTATTCATCTTTTCATTATGTACAGTTATGATTTGTGTATCTTCTTCAATGAAATGTAACAACATCTTTCTTCCATGGGGAATATTCTAATATTCCAAATACTACCGATTGTCTGATACAAGAATTACAAATAGCACCTCTCAGTCTGTATTTTTATTCTCTTAGCATAGGTTTCCACAAAAAAAGTTTAAATATTGTTGAAGTCGAAATTTATTTGTTTCCCTTACTGATAGTACTAGTGCTTTTGGTGTAACATACACCATTTCCTTATCTATACCTTGTTTCTAAAGTGTTTCCCCTTATTATTATTTATCATTATAATGGAAGAGTGAGCTGTATTACAGGATAGAGTAATTTCTTTAATTTATTATAAACTATTTCATGCTATATTTGTAAGTCCAGTTTATCTAATTTCATATATAATGGGTACTCAGTTAATGATGAGATTGTATCATAATAAACTCATCAAACATGAAGTTCAGTGGGTGGAGTGATGGGGAGGATCTGAGAGGATTTGGGAAAGGAGAAATAATATGAGCAAATGTGTTGTACAACAAATTTTAAAATTGAAATACCTTAAATTAAAAAAAAACCTAACTTACTCTACATTATAATTTAGCAATATATTGTAAATGTTTACACTCCTGATCATGTGTCTGAGTGCTGCCCAAGACTGTATTGCTGCATTCCTAATCCTAGTAAAGAGGAAATGTGAAAATACAAAATAATATTTCTCTGAATATGTATCACTTTGGCATCTTTTCAGAACAAAACTATAACAAGTTGAACCATCATAATCTTGAGACTATCTGTGTATTAATTTAAAAACTGGATATTTTGCTATGAGCCATATGAAAACTATCAGATCATAAATATTGACATCATTGTTTTGAATATTTCAACTTATGAACATAAAATGGCTTAATATACTCTTATTTATCTCATTTTGTAAGTTTCAGTACACTGAGCCCACACAAATTTTATTATTAAGCTTATAGTTACTGTTTAATATTCTCAGAGTAACAAAAAATATTTTCACTTTTATCGAAAATACATTTTTTAAACATACTGTATCCTGATTACAGTTTCTCCCCAATGTACTCTCCCAGTTCCTCCTCATCTCCCTTCCTATCAGGATCCACTCCCTTTCTTGTTTCTCAGTAGAAAACAAATGGGCTTCTAGGTGTTAATAATAAAACAAAATATAATGTAACAAATATAATAAGATAAACAATAAAACAAATATAATAAGATAAAATAAATACTTCAGAATTGGCCAAAACAAAAAGAGAAGAAAAGAGCTTGAATGAAGGTACAAACATCCAAGACCCACTCATTTACATCACTAGGAATCCTGTGCAAACACTAAACTGTAGCCAGAATATATACTCAGAGGACGTGGTGCAGACCCATGCAGACATTGCAAATGCAACTTCTTTGCCTCTGTGAGTTCTTCTAAGCTTAGATCCTGATGATTTGGAGGGCCTTGTTTCCTTGGTGTCCTCTGTTATGATAAAGCACCCAGGGGAACTTGGCAGATTCCATGGTAGGTGAGGGTGACAGAGGCGGGGGACAAATATGCCAGGCAGATAGAGCTTGAGTTAAAGTTTTATTAGCAAGGGAACAGAGGGGGAAAGGAAAGAGAAAAGAGGTAAAGAAGCACAGAGACACAGAGACAAGAGAGAGGACAGAAGAGAAGACAGAGACAGGAAATGTCCTGTCTGCCCCAGAGGAACAGCAGGAAAGAGAGTGGGGAAAAGAGCATTAATGGGCAAGGTCTTTCTTTTAAAGGGGTCCTTTGTACCTGAAGGCTGACTAGGGTACTTCCTGAGTGCATTCTGCTAGGTGACAGGGGCAGGCCAGCATAATGGCTGAATCCTTACATCTTTCATCCCCTGTGGCTCTTAACCTTATTTCTGCTTCCTCTTTTGCAGGTTTCCCTGAGCCCTGAGGGGAGAGATATGATGGGGGCATCCTGTTTTAAGGCTGAGTGTTCCAAAGTCTGTCACTCTGCATTATATCTGGCTGTGGGTCTCTGTATTTGTTTCCCTCTGCTGAAGGAGGAAGCTTCTGATGACACATGAGCAAGGGACTGATTTATGAGTGTAGCAGAAAGTCTTTCAGAGGCATTTTATTGCTACATTATTTTAGTAGAACAGAAGAATTTGGTTTAACTCTAGGTGTCCGGACTACCTAGCTTCTGGTTCTTAGTTACCCAAGCAGTGTCAGATATGGGCTCTATCTCATTGGAATGGGCTTTAAGTCAAATGAGATATTTGTTGGTTACTTCCATAAGCTTTGTTACAAAAGAAATACCTTTCTGGGTCTGTGCAGTGTACCTTCCTGTGCCAAAGATGCTAGAACATAGTGGGGGCTCTATGTAGGCACCCGTTCAAATTCTCCATATTCAATGAGTTGTGTAGGTATTTTCTGCAGCAGTGGGTTCTTGCTGTCAATTTGTAGAGAGCAACCTATAGTTTTGGCAACAGCCTAGATTGTCTGTGGATTTTCATGGAACACCTTTGGCCAAAAAACTCAATTAGATATGACCCAGTCCCAGTACTGGAAGCTTCATTTGGTAACAAGATATGAATAGTTGGTACTCTATCTCTCCAAATGTTGTAGAATATTACTTTAACTATGAAAAGATGTGTTTACATTTTTTATGTTTGAAATATTACTTTAACTATGTAAATGTGTGTTACATTTCTTTATGCTGCACATGTTTAACTATGTAAAGATGTGTTGCATTTCTTTTACCTTGCCTGCTTAAGGTACCTGATTGGTCTAATATAAAGCTAAATATCCAAAAGCTAGGCAGTAGAGGGATAGGTGGTCCTGGCAGGCAGAGAGAATAAGTAGTAGGAGGAATCTAGGCTGAAGAAGAGAGAACAAGGGATAAAGAGATGGAGATACCTGGGGCCAGCAAGGCAGGCAGCTGCCAGCCAACCAGACATGGAGGAAGCAGGAAAGTAGGACATACAGAATGAAAGAAAGGTAAAAAGCAGTGAGCCAAAATGTAGTTAAGAGAAACAAGTTAAGGACAAGCATAACATAAGACCAAGCATTCATAATTAATAATAAATCTTTGTGTCATTATTTAGGAGCTGGTAGACAGAGCAAGCCTGTTATATCCAATATTTGGTGATTTCATTTAGATTGCCTTCATATATGATTATATTTTTGTAAGTTTTTACTATAGGAGGTATCCATACTACCTCTAAAATGTGCCTTAATTTTAGTTGTTTCTTTCCATATTCACAACCTCATCTCCATCTACCCTCCCCCTCCCCATTTGAACTTCCCATTTCAGCCCCTTCCTTCCATCCATCCATCCATTACTATATTGTACTTCTCTTTTCTAATGATATTTATCTGTCTCCATACTTCTTTGTTCTATACAAAACCTTTGGAGTTCTCAGGCTTTCCTTGCTATGTATATTGAAATGTGATTGATTTTTGGTGGTGATAATGCAACTCAGTGATCTCATTTAAAAATTTAGTACATTTTGGTATATTTCATGGATTTTATAGGCAGAAAATGATCATATCTATAAACAGTGACTGTTTTCTTCCTTCCCTTAGAGTCTATGCCTTGCTTTTCTGTATTTTATTTTTTGTAGTGACTAGGTCTCACATGTGCTACTTAGAAAAATGAACACTTTCTCTCAAGTTGCCAAAGGGTTTATTTTGTTTTAAGTAGACATGAAACTTCATTGAAGTTTTTTTCTGAATTTTGTGTATGAATTTATAAAATCTTGATTTCCTTGTTTACCTGGCTAAAAAATTAGATGATTCAATGTTTTCTATGTTGAAAGTAAAATATAAAATTTGCCACACATTTTTATACATTGTAGTATTTTGACAATATTTGCTTAAAGACTTTGAACAATATATAGCTGTTCATCTACATATATGCATGTGGTTATCATATCCCCTAGAACAGAAGTTATACAAGGATGTGAGCTACTGTGTAGATGGTAAGAACCAAGCATAGGTCCTCTACAAAAGCAGCCAGTGTTCTTAACTCCTAAGCTATCTTTCCATTCCCTTGCTTAAAGAATATATATATTTGTTGGATATATTGATTTGTAGTGGTTTTACTTATAAGACTTCCTTTGTATGATTTTAATATCACTTCATAAGTACTAAATGATCTCTTTCCTTGGAAGAAATTGGATCAAATTTGCGTCACTTAAAAATATTTGATAATATTCTATAAAAAAAAATTCATCCAAGCCTGTAGATGTCATTTTTGTTTTGTGGTTTTTGTTTTTAGTTGTTGTTTTTTTTTTTTTTTTTTTTATTCCTGTAGTGGGATATTCACTTTACAATTTATGCACATTTATTCTTGCCATATTCTATGTATGTATACTTTTCTTGTAGTTAAGACATTTTGTATATTGATACAATTTGGGATATTTATCATGCTGCCCTTTATAGTTCTACCTCTTGTCTTGAGACTTCTACTCTACCTCTATTTTAGGGATTTATATATACATAGTTATATTGTTTAGGTATTTATTCCTGCTTTACTTAGGGAAGTTTCAATCAGTTTTTTAGCTAAGTTCTTGTGTATTACATATTATCTTCACTCATATTTCCTTTACCTATGAGATTAGTCAGACATAGACGCTTAATATTCAATCACTTCATAGACATGCAAAACATGGCATTTAAATATTTTAATATTAGTACTCCATTGACATGAGACACTATTGCTCCTGACAACACCGGGCACTTTCCCAAAAATATGTTAGACACTGTTGTTGCTCCTGCTGGAGTTCATTCTCGCCTCAGATAATGGCCTCTTGAGCAAAAAAACTGCTCCCACCTTGACCACTGATTTAGACATACAGTCCTATATGCTTACAGGAGACAAGTATAGAAGACTGCTAAACCTTCCCAAGTCAGGGTAAGACAGCCTTTCTACCTCCCTGCTGTTGTTGTGATCTGTCAAGTTCTCTTGGCCTTAGCCGAAACTGGGTGTACCAACATTGCTGTGAGAGCTTGGGTGACTGTCCAGGTAGCTTGCTGTTTCTGCCCTTGCTGCACCTTTTGGAAGTTGCCCATCCGCACTTCCTGTCTACCCTAGTATCATTATTTTCCTTCTCAGGTCTTAATGAGGTTGAAGATTAAACTATCACAACTATTATTCTCTCTTCCTAGTTAGATATATTAGATACTAGACTTACATTTTCCAACTTAGGACAACTATATTGTAAACTCCATTATGCCTTCACCCTAGGACTAGATATGTAGGATGTTTTGTTCTTGATTTTCCTTTTCTTAGAGCACACTTGTTATTCATTGTTTTGTATATAGTTTTGTATCAAGCCTAAATCTTTTCTTTAGACTAAAAAGGGAATTGTAGTGGGATATTCACTTTGTCTCCTTCTGTGGCACTGACCACGCCCATTGGGGGTGGAGCCAGGGGCAGAAGTGACCTGTGGAAGGAGGAATGAGGAGGAGCTGGGGGATGCTCTCTTGCTGGGCAGTGGCAGAGAGGAGAGGATACGATGGAACTTGCTGGTGTTCATCTGTCTAGGTTGTAAGGTATTTCTCCCTGAATAAACATCTATTCGGCCTATTTGTTTATCCTGATCCTTATTTAACCACAATATTTTCCCTTGGGTTGGGTTGGTTAGGTTTTTGTTTTTGTTTTGCTTTGTTGGATTTTCAACACAGGGTTTCTCTGAAGCTTTGGAGCCTGTCCTGGAACTCATTCTGTAGATCAGGCTGACCTTCAACTCACAGAGATCCACCTGCCTCTGCATCTCAAATCCTGGGACTAAAGACATGCGCCACCACTGCTCAGACACCTGGAGATGCCTTTATTGAGTGTTTTTAAATTAAGAAAACGTCATTTTCATTATGGATATAAAATTATTTACGTTATATATTCACCTTATTTGATCCTTGAAAGTTAGTCATTTTTGAGGCAAAGATACATTTGCATTATGTTTTCAAATTGATGAGGATAAAATTTGTCATACCATAACATCTTATTATCTGAAGATTATGCAAGAATATACACATTTCATTTCTGATTTAGATGATTCCTCTATTGTCTTTTTAGGTTTGTCTGTCTTCGTTGTGTTTTTGATGTTGTCATTATTTCTAGAAATTATTTTTCTTTTTATTGATTTCTATGTTGTCTCCATATATTCAAATTTCTTTGTTTTGGCTGTTTCTTATTACTTATTTAATTTTCCTTGGTTTGTTTTATTGTATTCACTTTTGTTTAAAGTCTAGGATAGACAATTAGGTAATTGATTTGAGATTTTGTGATTGTATTTTAAAACAAAAATTATTTTGTAGCTTTATGGTATAAAACATGACAAGGTTGTGCACACACAGATATATTCTAACTATATTGAAGCAAGCCAGCATATGCATTATTATGTTAGGCTAAGCAGTTATTTCCTCTGTGGCAACAGTAGCCATAACCTAGACATTCAGAAAAAAACTGAAAAAACATAATCGTTAACTATATTTGTCATTTTACATTAGATATTTAATTTTTTTCATCATACACAAACATATATATCTATATGTTTAATCATAATTTTAGGTTTACATACAAGAGCAAGGAATATGTTTCTTTTATGTTTCTGTCTTATTTATTTTAATACAATATCCTCAAGATTCATCTATGACATGAAAAACAGCAACATCTCATTTTCAAAGACTTTATCCAATAATCTGTCAGTGAATGTTGAAAATTTGGCTTGCTGTGTAGCCTAGGCTGCTCTTAAATTCTAAAACTTAATGCCGCTGCTTATGAAATACTGGAGCTGATTATGGGAGTTAGAGATAACAGTATGTGGTAGTAATTTCATCCCATTTGTATTTAGATCTGAAGAAGATTTGGTAAGTTATATGATAACTTTGTTTTTACTTTTTGAAGAAACCATCAAATTGGTGGGATGCTGTACTCTGGGCACAGCATGGCAGTTAAGATCTGGAACAGAATATCTGCCACTAGCTACATAGCTCCTAAAAAGATAGGCTCCCTGATATTCGCTCATTGAAGAATATCATTAAATGGGCCATTGAATATTCAGCTGAGATTATAGGCATTCTCTCTCTTTAACTCTGCTCCCAGTTGTACATATTCCTGCCCCAGTTGCACATGACCTTAATATTTGCTATTCTATATATGCGGTAGAAGCTTAAATGAATTGGAGACTCTATCTAAGCATATTTTAGAAGGCTAACACCTAAATTAAAAATCTTGCCTAATAGTGAATCTAATGTTTGAACTTTTAATGTTCCTGGATCTACTTTCAAAGCAAAAGGTAATGTAAAAAGAAAGACAACTGCAAGATTGAATGAAGTATTATGTCAACCCTGCCATCAATTGTGTCTCATAAGTTGTCACTTGTAAGCATACAGATATATTCATGATTTTAGTGTTTGCTGTAAAAATGAAGGAAACACTCTGTATCTGTATTTCTGACAATCTAAACATTTTCCCAGATAAGACAAATCAATAGTGCAGCTATCTTTGACATTAGAACAAAAGATGCTTTCTCATGTTCTTGTTACATATTCCTGTGTAGAAAAAAACAAAATTGGAATCAGGTGGTTGTAAGAGGGGCTCATTGTTGGTACTTAGAGCGATTGACTTTTACTTGGTCACTGGAGCAATGTGGGGAATCTTGAAAACCAATACAGTGACTTTTTAATAAAAATAGCTTTAGAGTTTTTATTTGGATAAAAAATAAATCAAAATATTTCAGTGTTCTTTGGTAACAAGTGAGGTGCTGGCCTTTCTTGAAACATCTGGAGAATTATTCTGTGTGATTGTTACTACATCATCAAAATGCTGCTTTGGAGCTGGCTTAGTAATGTCAGTCTTATTAGTGGCAGTAACTCTGATTTCATTATACGGCTAGAAGATTAAAGTGAATAGGCATTATAATTTTTTAAATTAAAGGAAATATCTGGTTTGGGTCAATTTGAGTAGATTACTTTAATTGGAGAGAACTGGTGTGCTGCTCTCTTTGAAGTTTCCCATTGCCTTTCATTGATGATTAGTTTGAGGATGAGATGATGCACCAGCATTTTCAGGGCAAACTCCTTTGCTTGCTGCTTAACCTGAACCCGGAAGAGTTTTTATTCCCTATGTTTCTTTCTTCTTTTCAAGTTATTTTGTTACTGAATACTTTAAATGTATGCCTTCTTACTAAGTTGATAAAACAGGCATGGTAAGTGCACAAAATGTTTCCTCAGCTCAATAGAAGTTGCTAAAAATGATTTCCACAGGCAATCAAATAAATTATAAATACTTACTATATTTACTTTATATTTGAGTCACTAAACTATGCAAAGTGGTGATAAGTTTTACTTATTCACTTTCACAAGGCACATGTTTAACCAGGACCATATAGAAACTCTTCAGAATAGATCCCTACTAAACAGCAAAATCATTGACAATAGTGAAAACATAGGCTGGTGAGCCAAAACAAAATAATGCCAAAAAAGACCCAAATAAGGAAAATAAATAGGCAACCAACAGAAGAACAAAACGTTGGCAAGAATACAGAATAGAAAATAAAGGCAGTTTACAATTATCCTTTCAGCAAAGACTTAGGATATTCAGTCAGGAACAATGACTTAAAAAGCATTTCTGTGTATATTTTAGTAAACTTCATTTCTTTTAAATCTAGTTTTGGTGACATCCTACTCAACAGATATTGTTCAGCAGTTCATTACCACCCTGTTCACAGTAGCTAGGAAATGGAAACAAGCTAAATGTCATTCAACAGATGAATGACAAGTAAAATGTAGTACATATACACAATGTAATGCTATTCAGAAAAATGAAATTGTTAAGTAGGATAGAACTAGGAAAGATCAGATTGAGTGAGGTTACCCATACCTAGAAAGACAAATGCTTAATGTTATCTCTCATTGGGTTCCTAGCTCTGGATCCTCAGATGTGACCAAACAACATGGAGTAACCACATAAATTAGCAAAGTATAAAGGGACTGTCAGTTGGGAGAGGTTTAGACTCTCTCCACTCGTCTGTCCGTGGTTTCTGTGTCTGCTCCCATCTTCTGTTGGAAGATGCCTCTGCTGAACAAGGGAACTATACATGAGTAGAGCAGAATATCATTAGGAATTACATTGAATTTTTTTAGACCAGTCATTTTTGGTTTCACCCTAGGTCTCTGGGCTATTCAGTCTCTAGTTCTTTGCCATCCCAGTATGGGCCTCAAGTTGGGCCAGGCATTGGTTGACCATTTCTATAATTTCTGTGCCACCATTGCCCTGACACATCTTTCAGGCAGGACAGATTATAAGTGGACTGTTTTGTGGCTGGGTTGGTCTTCAGGTTTTTCTTCTTGTAGCCTGCAGAATACCTTTCTGCACCGAAAAGACTAGAACAGGTGAAAGCTTCCTGTTCAGTGAGCTGTGAGGATGTTGTCCTCAGCAATAGGATCCCACTGAGAGTGTGCAGAGAGCAACTATTTCTCCTAGAATAAGTGTGGGTTGTTTTTTGAACTCCATGGGATCCCATCGGAGAACAACTCAACTTAATGCAACCTAGGCCAATCACTGGAATCCTGGCCTGTTGAGACTACTAGAAGTCCTCAGTAGGATCACCCTCCTACATTCCATGAAGTTTTGCTACACTAGGTTTTCACAACACTTCCCAGATGCTCCCAGTTCAAGCTGTCTCTCCATAAACTCTCTCCTTCCATCCCATCTCCTCCAACAGGATCCCATTCCCCCTCAACCCTATAAAATCTATTTTATTTCCCCTTCCAAGGGAGATCCATGTGCCACCCTGAGAACCCTCCTCTTTACCTAACCTCTCTGGGTCTATGTATCTGATGCTAACTGCAAAAATATTTTTTCTAAGGATGCTGATAGTAGTACAGATCTACTGGATAAACACAAATATTTATTTTTTTCTTTTTTTATTTATTTTATATAACCAAGTCCATTTAAATGAAAACAAACATTTATAGACAATATTTGGGAATTTGGGAGTTGTTCTTTCCAAACTACTTCCTGCTGGTAAGGGGCATTGTCATGGGGGATTCTAAGAAGATGCAGAAATCCTGGCTGTAGTCTGTAAGGCTGCTTTGTCCAGCTGTTTTGAATGTAGGATCACCTGGTACTCTGTTTCAGGCGGTCTGGCTAGATCAAACCACATTAGTCTGGAAGGAATCCACAGGTTTTCATTTTCTGTGGAAACAAAAATAGAAATCCTTTTCCCCAGTAACTTGTCCTTGAATTTAAATTTTGGAGTCAAAGTACTTTTTTTTATTTAATTTATTATTTTACATGTCGATCCCAGTTCCCTCTCCCTCCATCCTTCCCTCCCTCCTTCCCTTCCTCCCTTTTACCCTCTCTGCCCTCTCACATGTACCCTAACCACCCTCCCCTCCCATCCCCCACCCCAATTCCATTTGTAGGGGAATGCCATCCAGTTGGGGTCATGTAACTCTGACAGGTCATGTGAAGTAGGGACTAGGGCTTCTCTCCTCTCTCTAGGTTAAGGCAGTTATCCCTTCATGGGGGATGTGTTCTCAAGGTCCTTTTGTGCACCAGGGATACATTCTGGCTCCACTGTCTGAGGTTCCTTAGACTGCTCAGTCCTTCTGGCTGAGACCCATATTCAGGGGGGCCTGAGTCAGTCCCATGCTGGCTTCCCAGCTATCAGTCTGGGGGCCTGTTAGGTCCTCCTTCTTCAGGTAAGCTGTCTCTATGTGTTTCTGCCGCCTGGTCTTGTCCTCTCCATCTGCATCTGGGTTCTAGTTCAACTCAGTGTTTATGTATGGGTGTTTGCTCCTGTTTCCAACAGGCATTAGTTGAGGGCTCCATGGATAAGTTAGTTGCTGATCTCACTCTCCGGGAAGGGCATTTATGGTAGCCTTTCCATGGAAGCTCAAATTGTTAGTTGGTGGCAGTCTTGTAGTTCTTTAGACCTTTCTTTGTGTTCAATTTTATCTTCAAACCAGTATTGGCTCCCTCTTTTATGTTCTCTCTCTCTGTCTATCTCTCTGTCTCTCTCTCTCTCTCTGTCTCTCTGTCTCTCTCTGTCTCTCTCTGTCTCTGTCTCTCTCTCTCTCCTGTCTTCTATTCCTAACCAGGCTCAATCTTCCTGGTTACATGTGTTTTCCTTTCCTCCCCCTCATTTTCTCCTACTTCTCTCTCTAGTCACTGCCCCCCCTCCACTTCCCCTGTGCTCTGGGGAACTTGCCCCTTTCCGGTTCTGTGAGGGACTTTATATGAATCTCTTAGAATACACCTTGTATCCTAGTTCCTCTTGTGGAAACACAAATATTTATAAAGAAGTTTTCAACATGACCATTTGGCAAAATAATAATAGCAGCATATTAGTTTATTTTCTGTTACTGTGACAAAATACCAAACAAAGTCTGTTTAGGGGAGAAGTTATTTTAATAGCCTACAGTTCCAGAAGAATGGAGTGATTTGTGAGGGAAAAGATATGACAGCAGGAGCAGGATGCTGGATGACAGCATTTCATCACCACATGGGAGGCAGATAGAACAAGAAATTGGAGACCAGATTTAAAAAAGAAAAATCACTTGCAATGAAACACTTCCTCCATCAAGATCTTCCAATAGTTTTTTAACTTTACAAATAATGCTATCACCTGGGGACAAAATGTTCAAACATGAGCCAAAAATGGGAGACATATTTAAATCCTAGCAGCAGCACTTTCTCTCCTACCAACTATGACCTCTTCAGCCAAAGGCTTTTGACCAGGTTTATGCTACAAGTTATGAATTCTCTATTGCAAAGTATGCTTTAATTTTATTCAAAACATGGTTGGTTATTCCCTTAATATTCTTGCCACTATGGCAAAAGTAGACACATCTTGTCTGGCATGTTAACATTGTAGTATGCAAACTCTAATTCTGAGAAAGGCCATTGATGTTTTTTCTACTCTAGAAGCCAGCATAACACTTTCTGAGACTATAAAATCTAAGTAGCAGAGAGGAAATTTTCTTGGTTAGTTTGAGATTGATTTATTTGCATTTTTCAAATAAAGTATGTAGTGTCTTTAAGGAAGGGATTTTACTAATTGCAATAGGAATAACTTGTGCAATTTTGAAGACCTCTATGACCTTCTTGGCTAATAAACTTTTGTGAGATATCGTGTACCTGACACAGATTAGGTACAGATTAGTTCATTAGGAGTCAGTCTTTTTGGTACTATGTTCATTTAATGGAATAATAGTATTGGGTTCTCCCCATTGTTTGTGACCTATCTAACAACAGATTCTTATCCCTCTTATAGTGCCAGGTATGGATTAATTCTCATGGAGCAGGCCTTTGTTAGAATCACAAAATAACTCCCATAACATGTATGCTACTATTGTACTACCTTATTAGACCAATAATTCTTGAATCTTTCAGGGTACTCAGCTGGATAAGATTGCAGCTTAATTTTATCCTCGGGCAGCATGCACAGTGTCTTCTGGTATTGTGAATGGTAGCCTACAAGGATCAAGTTTTCAAGTAAGTACCAGCTTGTCTCCATGTTCTATGATTCAGGTATGTGGTGTCTTCTTCAATATAATATTACTGTCAAGCTCTGGAGAGAAGCCAGAACTAGTTGTAGTTGCAATAGACTGTAATGCTTGGTCTGTAAGTATCCTCTTTGGCCAACAACTCAAAAAGGGATAACTCATTCTTGGTACTAAGGTTTTCATTGGCTATAATGTGGAATGTATTTGAAGCATTATCCCTCAGTTGTAAGGAAACTCTTTAAAACTCTTTTATATATGTATGTTTTATATTTTATGAATATTCTATAATAGTTTTCTGTATGGATTTTTAAAAATGCCTTTACTGTTAGTTATATCTCTCCACATACCCTCCTTTAACCTGAACTCCCTTCCTGCACCCCAGTTTAAGATTACTATTTTTGTTCCATTATTTGCTTTTAGGCCCCTATACTATTATACTATTATTCCCTTTCTTGAAGGCCCCTTTCCATAAAGGCTCCTTACTAATTTCTTGACTTCTGTGGTTATCTAAATGGAACAAATATGTCTGAAAATTCAAAGCTAATATCCAAAAATGAGTGAAAATATGTGCCTTATTTAGGGTTTCTATTGTTGTGAAAAGACATCATGGCTATGACAGCTTTTATAAAGGAGAAACCTTTAATTGGTGTGTCTTACATTTTCAGAGGGTTAGTCCATTATCATGGTGTGATCTGGTGGCATGAAGGCAGACATTGATGCTGGAAAAGGAGATGAGCATCCTACATCTTGGCCTGTAGGCAACAGGAAATGATCTGTCTCACTGGGTATGGCTTGAGCAAATATGAGACCTCAAAGCCCGCCTCTACAGTGCCACACTTCCTCTAAGAAGACCACACATACTACATGAAGGCAACACTTCCTAGTCACTCCCTATGAGCATTTGTGGACAATTACATTCAAACTACCATAATCTGTAACATTTATTTTTGTGCTGGGCTATCTATCTCACTCAGAGAGATTGTTTATAGCTCAATCCATTTACCTGTGAATTCCATTTTTTCTTAATAAATGAATAATATTTTATTACTTAAATATATCACATGTCCATTAACTATTCACTATTCATTAAATCAGTCTAGGCTGTTTCCATTTGCTGGCTATCATGACTATAATTAAATGAACACAGATGAGCAGATATCTCTGTAGTAGGATATACAATCTTTTGGGTATATTCCCAAGAGTATTATAGCTTAACCATGTGGTATATCTATTTTAAGTTTTAGAGGAACCTTCACATTGATTTCCATAGGGAATAATTCTTCCCCATTTTCCCACATTTATGTCAACATTTGTTGTCACTATTTTATTTGATCTTGGCCTTTTTGACTGAGGTAAGATGAAATCTCAGAGGAGGTTTAATTTGCATTTCCCTTGTGGCTAAAACTGTTGGATATAAAAAAATATTTCTCACTTGTTTGCATGTCTTCTTTTAAGAACTCTTTGTTTAGATCAATGGCTCAGTTTTTTTTTTTTTTTTTGATGTCTAGTTTTTAAGTAATTTGTGTATTCTAGAAACTCCATACTCCTTCAAATTATGTTTCACATATATACATATACATACATACATACATACATACATACATACATGCATATATGTTTCCAAATCAGTGTTTCCCTACAAGGCTTTTTTCATAAACCTTAGTTTCTTTTAACCCATTATCTACTTGCTCCTTACCTCATCCTGCCTACCTTATCCATACTTAAACAATTAATTCCCAGTATGCCTCATTCTTCTCTCATGCCTCATTGTTATAAGTTCCAAATATACTTTTAATTGGATTACAATAGAGTAGACAACTATATGGATTTCCCATGTGCCGTTCTTTTTTGGTTAACTCCTTTCATGCCCCCTCATTTCTCCCATCCTGCACCCCTCTCCCCACTGAAATATTTACATCACCTGATTCACCTCCCTATTTCTATTTTACCCATGCTATACTCCCTCAATATACCTCTCCAATGGCCTCTATAGGTACAATGGCCTCTTTCTAGTTCTCTGGCTTTTGCATGTCCTCCAAGTACAACATAAATCTAAAGATTCAAAGTTGTGTTACACATATGAGAGAGAATATGTTACATTTGCCTTTCTGGAACTATGTTACTTCAGTTAATATAAATTTTTCTAGTTTTCAACAGTTTGCCTCCTTTACAATTTCACTATTCTTTATATCCGAATACAATGCAATTGTGTAGATGTTCCAGATTTTCATAATCCAGTCAACATCGGATTGTTCCCTAGCTATTGTGAACATAGCTGCAATAAACACAGGTGTGCAGATATCCCTGAAGTAGGCTATAAAGTCATTAAGGTATATGCTCAGGTGTGATGCAACTGGGAAGTATGGTAGCTGTCTTGAGACAGACACCTCTAGATAGTTTTCAAATATGTCTTACTAGTTTACATTCCCATGAATAGTGTATAGGCGTTTTCCTTTTTCCACATCCGTACCCACATTTGTTGTTTGTATTCTTGCTGGTGGCCATTCTGACTAGGGTGAAATAAAATTTTAAAACAATTTCAATTTGCATTCCCTGATGGGTAAGGATGTTGAACATCTTTTAAAGTATTTACAAGCCATCTGTATTTTTTCTTTTTTTTGATTCCTCTGTTCAGTTCCACAGCCCACTTTTCTTTTTTACTTCCTTCTCTCTTTATTACATCGTGACCACAGCTTCCAATCCCTCAACTTACTTCCTCCTTCATACCCCCTCTTTCCCCAGATCCACTCCTCCTCTGTTTCCCTTCAGAAAAGAGAATGTTTCCCAGGAATATCAATTCAAACCTGGCATAACAAGTTACAATAAGACTAGGCACAAATCTTCATATAAAAGCTGGACTTGGCAACCCAGGGGAAAGAAAAGTGTCCCTAGAGCAAGCAAAATTATCAGAGACAGCCAGCCCCAACTCCCACTGTTAGGAATCCCAAAAGAATACCAATATATACAGTCATAAGGTATATGCAGTATACCTTGCTCAAACCCATTCAGTGTCCATGATTGTTGCTTCAGTCTCTATAAGCCCCTGAGAGCCTGCTTAGATGATCCTGTGAGCTGTCCTAATGGTGTCCTTGACTCCTTTGGCTCCTATAGTCCTTCTTCCCCCCTCTTCTGTGAAGTTCCTGGAACTCCACCCAGTATTTGGCTAGGAGCCTCCTTATCTGATCCCATCAGTTGCTGTATGATGTCACCGATGACAATTAGGCTGCACACCAATCTATGAGTATAATAGAATGTCATTCAGAATCATTTCATTGGCTCATGTTTTCCCTCCCATTCTCCCACTTCTTTTTTCGTATTGCTTCTCCTCCCCTCTACTTATTCTTCTTTTTCCTTTTATATGCCACTATTTCCAATAACTTCTGCCTGTAGATGCATGGAGATCATCCATTGCTACATAGCATCCACAAAGAAAAATGATCATGTTTCTCCAGACCCAGTCAGTTGCCAGTAACTCCTCAGTGAAAGGTGGGACCTCATACAATGCATGTAATATCTTCAGTAATAATTAATCTTATCAGCTAGTTCTAGTGAGCAGCCATGGGAGATGGCAAGAGTCTATATCTTTTTAAGGCCTCTGGTGTCTCCTTGACCAACTCATTCCAGTACTGGGATTTAGGCTTGATAACTCTTGGCTATTACCCACAAATGGTAGTGCTAATTCCAAGGACACTCTTTTTTGATATCTCATCACATTTAAAATGCTTTGCTTCTGTGGGTTTGACATAGGAAATTCATGATCAGTAACTGCTATCCACAGAACCTCTCCACTCATAAAAGAATGCACAGAGCAGTCAAAGTAAAAGGGACTGTGCTAGCTGGGCAAGGCATGGACTGATGCTGACTATCCCTTCCCCAATTAGTGGTGCTGTTTGAGAAGATTGTGGAATCTTTAGGAGGCAGGGTCTCACTGGAGGAAGAATGTTACTGGGGTAGGCCTTTAGGCTTTATAGCCTGTGTGACTTTCTGGTTCTTGGCTGTGAGTGCAGTGTGATAAACCTCCACCTGTCTCCTGCCTGTTAGTTTTCCCCACCATGATGAAAGGTATCTTCTCAAACTGTAAGCTAGAACAAACTATTTCTTCCTTAAACTGCTTATTAACAGATATTTTGTAACAGCAAAAAAGAACTAATAAAGATGTTGAATTTTTCTCTAGTTTTAGTATTCTAAATCAAGTAATGTTTTTGCTTTATGAGATCTATTGATTGTAATGAAGAGTTAACTATTAATCTCATTGTTATTCTCTTTATGGTATCAGTCAGTTCTGTCTGCTAGCCTTCAATATTTAATTACTTGACTATAATGCTTCTTTCTGTGATTTGTGTATTGACAACTTTAAGCAAAGTTTAAGTTTTTCCTTCATATCATCAAATGCATTATTCCTGTTTCTCTTTGCCTTTTGCTAATTCTATTAGTTATGTATTGGCAATCTGTGGGTACTTATGTATTTATGTGTTATCTATTATACTGCTTATTGGAAAATCTTATTTTTCCTAAATTTAAATTAACTTTCCTCATCCATTTTCAAATCTCTCATTGATCTGTTAGTAAAAATGTATTCACTTGATTTATTATTTTTCCAATCTAGAAGTTCCACTGAATAGCTTTTAAGATTCTAATTATTTGCTGGCATCCATGGTTTACTCCTTCATTCTCTTTATGTTTTCTCCTAATATTTATATATGATTAATTTTAATTACTTGAAGATATTTATAAAGATGCTTTGAAGAAGCCTAATCTACCATCAGATAAAAACAATTTTGCTATTGTTTTTCGAGGTCTGAGTTATAGTTTCATGGCTTGTTGGAATTTTTCCTTATTCAAAATTGAGCGTTTATGTTAATATTTTGTAATAATTCCAAGGCTTGATTATATACCTGCTGAGAATTTTTACTATTTCATTTGATTTGTATTTTAAATGTATTACCTAAATGTTATATGTAATTGTGTTACCCTTACATTAAGTCTCTATGATGATATCCGTAGTTTTTCATATTAATTTTATATAAATTTAATCATTGTTCTTAGGCATTACTGCTGTATCTCTTAAAATGTTTAAAAATAATTAATTAAATAATTGGCTAAAGAGTTTACTTACACACTTTTGTCAGTAAGACTTCCATAATTTTTATTTTAATTCTTTTGCTTTAAGTAGGACAATAGCTGCAGGGTAGAAGTGTTGAAGGCTTCTCCTACGCACATTAGCTGACTGCTCTTTGATACAAATTACTTCTGTTGCAACAAATTGCTTGTTTCCATGGCCAGTTCCTGTTTGAGACATGAGGACTGGTAACTCCTTGTGGAAGAAGATAGGGCTCTCTTATCCACAGGGGAAGCTCAGCTGGACACTTTTAGCAAATACTTAGTTCATTGTTTGCTTTGTTAAACTTCTATATCCCTATAATAATTGTAAGACTCTATTTTAAAGATGTCTTTTGAAATTGGCTTACTAATTAGTAGGTTTTCATGACTTTTCCCTCATATATCCTTAGTCTTGGTTCACCTACCCACTAACTCCTTCTCTCCCTCATTCTTCTTCCTCCAGTACCTTTAATCCCAAGATTTCCCTGTTTTCATCTTATATTTGTTTTACTATCCTTTCTTTTTAAAAGTTGGGTTGTGAGATTGTAGGCTTCCATGTGGCTTCTCATCCACTCTTTCATTCATGTTAGCTCTCCCTTTAATCCTCTTTTCCCATACTTCTACATACCTTGATGCTTAATCCTGCCCACCCATAACAGCATATATCCCTCCCTTGGTTTTTTTTTTTTTTTTTTTTTTTATAATCTGCTGTTGCCCCTTCTTTAATGGCTCCTTTCTATATTCCTAACTTCAATTTGTGCTTCAGCTTACATACATAAAACAATAGATATGAAGCTAGAAAAATTTATGATTTCATTTTTCTTAACAGATAACTAGTACAATATCACATACATCTACCACATTTTTCTTATTCATTCATCTGTTGATGAACATCTAGTTTGATTCCATTTCCTAGCTATTATGAATACAGTGGTAATAAACATGGTTGTATTTCTGTAAAGTGGGTGTCTGCTCAGCTGGGCCATATTTTAGGGCCATTTCTCGGCCTCTGATATATAAAGCTAACTTTCTGTTTGTTTCTTTCTTTTCTTGGTGAGTATTGTGAATTCAATTTTCTGTGAATTGAAGTGGACAGAACTATTTTTACATTCAAAAGAATCTGACATATGCTATTCCTTTGAGGCAGTGATGGTGAAAATTAAGCTGAGATTCAAAATGTGCCTCAGTTAATGGTCAGTGTTAGTAAGAGGTATGTGTGGCTACAATGATGTAGATAGAGGAGAAGATTGGAAGAGAAGTCAAAGAGTAATGGGTTGAAGAATTTGGGAAGTTGTGAAAAGTCTTATAGAATGTTGTAAGGATTTTGTTGTCTTCTTGGAAAAACTTGTGACATGATTGATTGGTTTTAGGTAGGAAAATGATGTGATCTGCTATGTTTTATTAAAACCCCACTAGTTACTAATTTGAGAATTGATTGAAAGTGTAGGAGAGAAAAAGAGTAGAAGCAATGTGTAGGAGAGAAAAAGAGTAGAAGCAATGTGATTGTACTATAGTGAAAGCTCCAGAATCTGTAAAGCTGTGATGGTATTAGAATTAGTCTGATTTGTGTTTTAGCTTCAGTCCAAGTTGGTCAATAAAGTCTAATTAATTAATAACTTTATAGGACCATCTCTATTAGATATATAAACTTTTAGTTATATGTAGGTGATATATAATCTCTCAGAAATCTAATTCAGAAAGAGTTAACTATTGGCATATTTCACTGATATGCACAGAAAAAATCTAAGTACCTCTAGTCACATTATAGGACTATAATTTCAGTCTAAATTTGGCAAGCTTATGTCATAAAAGACAGCTACTATCATCACAAGGTTAACAGCATTTCACTAACATCATTAACTCCTAGGATAATGTGGTCTCAGCATCTGGGTCTATAAAGATGAAGTAAGCCTTAGACACACTACAGCCTGGAAATGACTTCATTGAGTTGAAATGCTGATGGATTAATTCCAGTACTGTAAAGTCAACATAGTTGAACACTGGCTACATCACAGTCTTCATTACTGAGGCCTGGATTAGGCTATGATGAAGTAATTTCCCTTGAGTTTAGTACTTAGAAATGTATAGGGTGATCTCCTTGGACTTGACTTGAGAGCAACCTTCCATTCCTCTACCACCAAGTAAATTGACTTTTATCAGTTGCATATGGATAGCTATGATTTGGAAGAATTTCAAACAAGATCCATATGGCTTGTGGTACTCTATCCTCAAACATTTGGATGCATGAAATAAGATTCATTTTTTTTTTGGCACAGGTGATAGAATTAATAACAAATGATATAACACTCAATATTATAAAGAACTGCAAATAAATAGAGACACTAAATGGCTGTAATTTTAACAAATTATTTTTCCTGCTGGTCACACCATTCCTATCACATGGATTGTGAATTCATAAAAACAATAGTTCATGCAAGGTACATGCTGAATTCTGGGTTAAGATGTTAAATTCAGGGACTAGCATACATAGTTAATATTTAGCCTAATGTTAAATACTAAGTATTTTACAAGTGACTTATTTTAAGTTCTCAGTAAAGTTTCATTTTTGCAATATCAAGCCTAAATGGAGGGGTAAATATAAATAAAACCTCAAAAACCCAGCTTTTGCATACATTTTGTGTAGTCAGGAGCAGTAGCATCTCAATGTTTCCTGTATTATTTCTTTTTTAGCAGAGACCAAATTGAAATTATCTGTAAAGGAAGTTGATAAACAAACACAATTTTGTGTGTGTGTGTGTGTGTGTGTGTGTGTGTGTGTGCGCGCGCGCGCGCGTATGTGTGTGACCATCAACATCAGTAGTAGTAATGTGTGTGTGGGGGTGTGTGTGCATGTTTCACATATTCATGTGAAGGTCAGAGTTCAACCTTGGATACATTTCTTCAGGCATGCCATCAACCTTATCCTATGAGAACAGGGTCTTTCACTGGCTTGGGACTTGCCAATTTGGGTAAGCTGGCTGGCCACTGAGTCCCAGAGATCCATCTGCCTTTTTCCCAAATGTTGGGGATATAAGGTGTGTGCAAACACACCTGGCTTTTGAATATGTGTTCTGGGGATTAAAAATAATTCTTCAGTGCTCATAAATAAGTTATATGCCTTTTTTACCAGCTCTCTAAATAAACATGTTTTAACATCTCTGTATATTACTGTAATTATTAAATAAGAGTCACATTATTTGCCTATATGGAAGATTGAGAAGAAAAATTACACAGTCTGATAAATTCTTGAACTTGAACACTAACTGTTAAACATAAGCATTTACTTGTCATTTAGCATAGGAATTTCCATGCATGGAATGTACATAATCACAGTCAGTAAATTATGACAACTTATTTTCTTACTAGTGAGAAAAAAGTCAGAGTGTTTTTAGTTTGCTGTTACAAACTTAACTACTACATTAGAAGAAATATATTCATGTGATATGTAACTTGCCAAAATCCTTCATATAATTATCTTTCTAGTGAGTAGCTACCATTTTGTTTAATCATTTCTATTATTATTTTATAATCAAAGTATAATATTCTGGAAACATGAGTATGGTGGTTAATTGGCACAATCTTTAAATCCTGCTAAAATTAATGACAGCTGACCTGAACAAGGAAGAGATATTGGGCCCCCCAAACTGATAGCTGGGAATCCAGCATGGGACTGACTCAGACCCCCTGAATATGGGTCTTAGCTAGAAGGACTTAGAAGTCTAAGGGACCTCAGACAGTGGAACCAGGATGTATTCCTGGTGCACAAAAGGATCTTGGGGACACATCCCCCATGGGGGGACACTCCCTTAACCTAGAGACAGGAGAGAAGTCCTAGTCCTACTTCAAATGACTTGACAGATTTACATGACCCCACCTGGATGGCATTGCACTACATGTGGAATTGGGGTGGGAGGATGGGAGGGGAAGGTGGTCAGGATGCATGTGAGAGGGCAGAGAGGGTAAGAGGGAGAGAGGGAGTGAGGGATGGAGAGGGAACTGGGATTGACATGTAAAATAAAATAAAATAAAATAAAATAATGACAAATCTCTAAATGTTTGAAGTCAACTAATGTCTTGGCTATAATGTCTGTGTCTATAATATTATCACTTATTCCATAACTATTTTGTTGTATGAGATTCAATTTTTCTGCAAATAGTCTGCTAGAGTGTATATACTTGGATTACTGCATGTAGTACATTGTGACAACTATAGTTGACATAACTAAGCAATGACAGAAGAGATGGAGTCACAGTCTTAGAAGAACTCCAGGGTCTTTTGGAAAATGAAGAAAATATTTTATAATAAACATAGATGAATGAAGGATAGAAAGATGGCTCAGTGGGTAAGTATTCACTGCTTCTCTAGACTATATGAATTCAGTTCCCAATACTCATCTCATTTTGGTCAGTTCACAGTCACTTCTAACTGTAGCTCCAAATTAACTGACCCCTTTATGTATCTGGCCTCTGCTGTCACCCAAATACATGTGACATATACTCACCAAAACACACACGTGCACATGAATAAAAGCTAATATAGATCCTTTCTCCTATTTTGAGAAAGTTTCTCTGACTGTACTGAAACTCACTATGTCACTATGTAGACTGGGCTGTTCTCAGAATAAAAAAAAACTTGAGAGAGAGAGAGAGAGAGAGAGAGAGAGAGAGAGAGAGAGAGAGAGAGAGAGAGAGAAGACACACAAAGAGTGGCTCTACAGTTGTTTGTTTGTTCCTACCATTGTTTGCTGTTTTGAGATGGGGTCTCTCTATGTAGTCTGAACCCCAAAATCAATCACCCTGTCTCAGCCTCCCGAGTGCTGCCATTAAAGTTTTGTACCAGGACAGGCATGTATCAGTGATACAAAAATTTCATGACATGTACTATACAAGGCACAAAATGTATGCAAGTTCAGGCCAGATTTGGTATAGATTGGTTTTTGAAGGCTAAATTTTATGGAGGAGGTAAAACATACAAATTCCAAAAAAAATTTGAAGACCTAGGAAGACCATTTTAGAGAGAGTAATATTAGGAAAGGTATAAAATGGAAGAACAAACTCTACTAGTAGAAATGTAAGTAATAGAACGTAATAAGATATAGTCAGTGTGAGGAAGAACAATAAATACAATTGGAAAGTTAGATTGAGCCATTAATGCCATCCTTTCATGACCAAAGCACCTCCAACTTTATTCCCACAGTGAACAAAATAATTGAAGCACAAGTTATTTTTGCCATTAATATATAGTTTTGACCAATTTTAAAGACATTTTGTTATTGAATTATAATACTAGAGTCACTCAGAATAAGAAAATCAAATTGTGAATGGAAATTTGAAACTTTCCATCTTGCCTCCAGGATCCTGCAATGTTTAAGTTCCTGTCCTGACTTCCTTCAATGAAGAACATCAATATGGAAATGCAAGCCAAATAAATCCTTTCCTCCCCAGCTTCTTTTTTAGTCATGGTGTTTTATTGTAGCACTAGAAACCCTAACTAAGATAATCTCTTTCAAATTGATGGCCTATTTTTCTTTAATTGTTGTTGCATAAATATGGTCTATTTAGTATATATATAATGTTAATTGTACATATATGTTTTCAGGAATGACCACTTTGTATTGGATATTGAATTGGTGTGTTCTCTTCTGGGGAATATTACTTCTCCCTAAGTCTTGCTCAAGAAGAGGGAAATTATTCCTGGTACTTGGAATCTAACCATGTATCTAGAACTAATAAAGGCATGATTCTTTAGGAAAATCTAGAACTACCAGAATCATCACTAATTACATTATAATTATAAGTCCTTATACCCACAGGTAAGTGTAAGCCTCACACCTTATCAAGGAAACTTCTTTGCAGTTGATGGAGACCATTGCAGAAAACCACAACTAATAAAACTAAGGAGTTGTGGAGCCCAGACCCAAGGGATACACCTCCACCTAGAACACAAGGGTCATTGTGAAAGAGGAAGCAGGAAGGCTTTGGGTTTTTTGTTTTGTTTTCATTTGTTTAGATTTATTTATGCATTTATTTATTTGGGCTTTTCAAGACAGAGAGTTTTTAATAGCTATAAGAACAGGAAGTTTTCTGTGAGATTGTTTCTCATAGAAATGTCAAATTCTATACCCAGAAAGTCTCATTAACATGTCCGCCTAAATATGAACTGAACAAATATGACACCAATAGACATGCTTATGTGAATTCATGAAAGGTCATGAGATCTCAACCCTTGCCTTGGAGAAGTAGTCTCCACGTTGAGCTTTATCTCTATAGCTGATCTGAATCTACAGCTTCCTTTCTCACTGCAAGCACATTCTAACATCTTGATGTAACAATAATAACATTTGTGGGCAATGTGTTAGTCCCAAACTGTTTGTTAAAGAATATGATGTTTTTAATCTTGGGCTGTTTTTCTGTTCACTTCCTTCCTTATAACAGAGTTAAAGGAGGGCAGCTCACTTCCAAACATGGGTCCCTAGAGGACAAACATGTTTGGTTGTGAAATATCAAGGATAACCTCTCTACTAGAGCCAGTTTCTTGGTGAGCTCAAGCAGCACATGACAGTTAATAAATATGAGGTACATTTACAGACAACAACTTGAGAACACAAGAAACAAAAGTAAAAAGAGACAAATGAGATTATCTGAAATAAAAAAGATGAACAGGAAATGAAGCGATCAAACTGTAACTGGGAGATGGGAAATGCTTGAAAACTATAATTGTTAGAAGAATACAAATAAATAAATAAATAAATTACAAAAATTCAACACAAAAACCTTGTTTAAAAATGGTCAGTAGCTGTACGTATTTTCTCAAAACAGTGCATAAATGGCTAAGAGATGAATGAAAAATAATCTACCTAAAGATTCATTAGATAATTACAAAGCAAATGTCACCTGAGTAAGAATGATTACTATCAGAAGGAGATTACTATCCAAAGATGGTACGTCTCAGTGAGGAAATGTAGAAAGGGGACAGTATTGGTAGGAATATAACTCAGAATAGCCACTAGCAAAGATAGGAGTTCTTTATAAATCAGTTATAGAACTACAGTATGCTCCAAAAATTCCACTAATGTGTATAATTCCAAAGGAATTTAAATCAGAATATGTAATGGTCATTATTATTCCACTATTTATCTTTTTAAAAAATATTTTTAAAGATATTTAAATATTTATTTATTTATTATTATTCTGCCTGCATGTATCCCTACAGACCATAAGATGGCACCAGATTCCATTACGAATGGTTGTAAGCCACCATGTGGTTGCTGGGAATTGAACTCAGGACTTCTGGAAGGGCAACCACTGCTCTTAACCACTGAGCAACCTCTCCAGCCCCTCCACTGTTTTTCTTAAACATGACTTATGATACATAAGAGGTAGAAAAAGTCCAATTTTTTCTCAACTAATGAATGAATGAATGAAGACTATGTGGCATTAATATATAGTGGAATACTATTTACCCCCAAGCATGAATGAAACCATGCCACTTATAACAATATTTTGAAATTAATGATTATCTTAGTTGAAATAAACTAGGTACTCAAGGAAAAGCACTATATATTCTCATTGATATCTGGAAAATAAACAATTTATTGCAAAGAATGTGAGAATACAGTGGTGGTTACTGGTAGCTTGGGATAGCGTGTATGAAATGATCAATCTGATTAATGGTTACTGTGATGGATATTCTTTATTGCTAATGTGACTGTATTTAGAGTAACTATGGATATATAATTCTAAGTGTGTCTATAAGAGTTCTTCTAGAAAAATTTAATTGAAGAGGGAAAATAAATCTGCAGTATGGGCGGCATTAACCCCGAGGGATGGGATGCAGTTTGGATTAAAAAAACTAAACAAAACAAAACAAAAAACAAAAAGATAGTGACTTGAGCTCCAGGGTCTCTCTCTCTCTCTCTCTCTCTCTCTCTCTCTCTCTCTCTCTCTCTCTCTCTCTTTCTCTGTATCCTGACTATAGATGAAACATGACCAAATGCCTCATACTCTTGCTACCATGACTCCATCACTATGCTGGGCTATTTCCTAAAACCATTAGCTAAAATGAAGTCTTCCTTCCATAAATTGGCTACATCAGATTATTTTTCACAGTAATAAGTATAGAATCTGATTCTAATTGACAGTTAAATGATCCTAAAGGATTTTTATTTGTTTTCACACAGTAAGAAGAATACATATAGCAATAATGTATCTTATATTTCAAAAGTCTAGTATTTAGGATGTTTTCACTACAAAGTAACATTAATGATTGAAAATATGTTTAACATCATTTTAGCATTTTAATTTATATAGAGAGAATGAAAGAGAATTATACCATATACCTATGGATTTTTTAAAAGATATTTATTTGTTTTTATTTGTATGTAGGTGTGTGAGCCTGCTTAAGCATATATGTATCAAGTGTGTGCAGGAGCCCATGAAGGCAAGAAAGAAGTGTCAGATATTCTAGAAATGGAATTATACGTGTTTTTACACACAACATGGGTTTTGAGAACTGAAAATTTGTCCTCTGCATGAGTAATAAGTGATGTTAGTGGCTGAGACATCTTTTCAACCCCATGTGCATTATTGTTATGCATAAGAGAAAATAAACTTAAAATCTCTATTATATACATACACACAAAATATTTCTATGAAATTGTAAATTATACTAAAGAGGTAGTCATTTTCAGTAGCATGAACTTTTTAAATATCAAAAAGTCATCTCATTATAAAAATACAAAATAAATATAACAAAACTTCTTCTGAGGGAACTGAGGTGTGCTGAAAAGAATGAATTGTTAAACTGGCTAGTTAAAGGTGATGATTTGAGTTCTAGCCCCACAACCCACATTGTGGAAAGACAACCAGTTTCAACAACTAATCTTCTGACCTCCACAAGCACAAACCAATAAATGTATTCTTTACATCCCATACAAATAAGTCAATAGATAAAAAATAAAATTGGAAAACATTTATGTTTCCTCTCATGTGACAGGTTAAGAATAATTCATAGCGTATGCCCTTAATGGGTTCTTATAAATTATGTAAGTGAAATTATTACATTTGTCATCTTTTATATTTACCTATTTTATGATTAAATGGTCAATTACACATACACACTCACTCTATTTTAGCCTTGTCTCCCTAGTGCTATGGGGCATTAAGTTAGGCCTCTTAAACTAGTGTTATAAAATACATACAAGACACAATGCTCTGTTTCACAGCCAAATCTACTGTCAGTGGTAATTTTTTCTGTCTTTGAGGATACTCACTTAACTAAATTAATACCACTGTGGACATCAGAGGTGGGGAGAGGAGAGTAGTAGTCAAGAAGCAAGAAGGGGAAAACAAAACGTCCTGTTCGTGGGCATGAAAAGTGAGAGCTTTCTAAGGAACGTTCGTTTTGTAAAGAAATACATTTAAAGATTTGTATTAGAATGATTTTCAACACATATATGAGATATTAACATCATAATGTAATTTTAATGTCTCAGGTTTACAGTTTTCTGTGGTGGGGGATAGAGCCTTGCAGATATATAATGTTAGGAGCATAACATGAAGGTCCTTGTGCTCACAGATCTCCAGAGAAACCAGGAATGTTAAGTCTACAGGATTGTTTTTCTAATGGAAAAGACAAAAAACCTGTTCTTCCATCCAGAAAGCTGAGAATTGGAAGTAATTAACAGTCTGGTGATCTGTGTTATCTGTTGGGCCAGGACACATCAAGCTCTTACAGCAGGGCTAGGAGTAGCTTGTAATCTACATGAGCCTGATAGCCAGAGGCTCTCCCAAACCCCCACAACCAAGACCAGAGCTGCCTAATAGCCCACATGATCTCTGTGCTATCTGTATGACCAAAATCAGGACAGACCCTTAGGTTATTAATCTAGTACTTGTAGCCTATCTCTAGAACCCATCTTCGTGGAGAGAATAACATGTACTCTGAGTTGAGTTTCAACGTAATTACAATTACATACCCAATGAAGAAACTTTTCCAAACTATATTGGGCTTAAACACATTCAAAAAAAGACAAAACAAAACAAAAAACAAACAAAGAAACAAAGAAACAAAAAACCACCTGTCATTAGACTCCTTGAAGTCTGATCCAGGTTGACAAAGTCAATCTGCATGGTGGTGTTTTCATTCTTAACCTCTTCATGGGGTTCACTTCCCTGTATGACACCTGCAGGTACCCCCTTATTATAACTTGTACAGTAAAATATGGTTATATAATGAGAAAAATTTGTCCTTCACTTAAGAATCACTCGATTCTGCATTTAGAATTCTCACCACGTTATCATTGAACTTGTGTTTTCAATGGGAAATTTGATGAACAATGTATACAAGCATGGCTATCAGCTTAGAACTGAGATGTGTAGGAGTTTATCAGTTGGCAAAGGAGGATCGAGCTCTTTTTCAGCAACAGTGACACATGATTAATAATTCCAGTAAAGCAAAGGATTCACTTCCATAGATTCTTAATCTGAAGACTCACAGAGGCTTTGCTTCTCTCTCTTTTTTAATTATTTTTTTATTTAAATGTCGATCCCAGTTCCCTTTCCCTTCCTCCCTCCCCCCTCTCTCCCTCCCTCCCTCCCTCCCTCTTTCTCTCTCACCTCCCTCACATGTACCCTGACCATCTTCCCCTCCCAAATCCCACCCCTATTCCATGTGTAGGGCTATGCTATCTCTTTGAAATGTCATCTGCATTTGAATCAGCAGTGTTTTCCAAGTTGCCCCACCAGTTCAATAAGCTCCAAGTACTCAAGGCTTTATTACTATCCTAAAGCTCCAAAATCTCCTTCCTTCTACAAAACAGCCTGAGGCTTGGAAGTTACAAGATCAGATCCAAGCACAGCAACATGCCATGTTGCAGGTACAAATCTCTGCTCTACTTCTCATTTGCTGTGATAAAATACTGACCAAAACCAAGTTTGAGAGGGAACGGGTTTACTTCATTTCCCACTTCCAAGTAGCATTCCATCATGGAGGGATGCCAAGGCAGAAGCCTGGAGTCAGGAACTAAAATACAGACCTTGGAAGAATGCTGAGTACTGACTCACTTCCTATAACTTGCTCAGTTACTCTTCCTACACTTCCAGGCCCACCTGTGCAGAGATGACACTGCATACAGCCCTCCCTTGCCCCTAATCAGCAGTGAAGAAAATTCCACACAGGCATAGTCACAGGAAAACCTAATGGGGGGAATTCCTCAATTGAGAGTCCGCTTTCCCAGGACTGTGAAGTTAACAAACAGTATTAACTATCACACTAACCTACTGAAAATAATAAGATGCAGCAAAAATAAAACCATGAGGGAACCTTATAGTGGAAAAAAGAGTCCATTTTAAAAAAGAAAAATGGTCACACATACAATAATTAATATTAAACCTTAAGGAACTAAAGACCAAAATCTAAGAGTCATATAAGCAGAAGGAAAACTACTCAGAAATAAGTTATAGAACATAAAATCAATGGAATAAGTCAACAAACTAAAAGATATTTTTAAATGATAGATTAAACTCACAATTGGTATAAGAGAAAAGACACTCATAAATACAAAGCAATAAATGAGAAACCATTGCAGTGTCACATAAAGATAAGGGGATACCACCAGTTGGAGAATCTAAAAGGCATATATTTTAAACAGAAAAGTTACCAAGTAATGAAGAAACCAAATGCCTCACCATACCAAAAACAAAACAAGCAAACAAATAAAAATCCTAAAGAGATTGATACAATTATTAATATGCCTCCCAAAAGAAATGCAGAGGAATAAATGTCTTAGTACATGAAGTATACCAAACATTTTAAAATAAATGATAACAATCTTTAACAAACTCTTCCTCAAATTAGAATAATAAGTACTTACCATATAAATATATGAAAATATTACATTCTAAGATCTTGAATTATGCAACAAAAATTGTTTTTGTCCAAATCAACTCACTATAATAATGCTCTCAGAGAAAGCAAAGATGCAGAAATAGATGGATAAATAAATAAAAGGAAATCAAAGCTGAAAGGAAAAGTGAAACTATTCCCTGATGATCTTAATATGGCAAGCCCCAAATGATAACACCCACCTAAAGTTATAGCTAGTAACAAACTTTGAAATGTTATAGAACATTATTTTAGCATAGAAAATAAGTTAAAGTTTCGTATATTAATAACATGTTTGACAAAACTTAATAATAAAAAAAAAACTGCAATTCAGTTCTTTGGGATCTCCTGGCCTGGGTATTGCAGGCAGGTCAACTCACCCCAGCTGACCAAGCAATCCAGAGTCTATTGACATTACAGTGCTAGTCTCACCAACACCCACATGGAGAGGGAGTTTCTCAGATCCACATGCACCCTTCTTGAGACCCATCAGAGTACTGGACCTGCTTGTACCAACTGAAAGAAAACCTGTACCCACCAGGAGAAGAAGAGATCTCACCTGCACCCACTGGAAGAAGGGATGGAAAGACAAAAAAAATATATAAGAACACAATCAACAACAGAAAAACCAATATGATGTCACCAGAGTCCAGGGACTCTACAGCAGCAAGATCTGAACATCTCAACACAGATGAAGCAGAAGAGAATAACCTTAAACAACTTCATGAAGTTGATAGAGACCCTAAAAGAGGAAATGAGAAAATCCTGTAAAGAAATGGAAGAAAAACAAACAAAAAATTCAACAAATGGAGGAAAAGACTGATGGGAGATGTCATTCTGTAAATACGTTTCTCATATTAGTTAATGAATAAAGCACTGTTGGTCAATAGCAAAGCAAGATAGCAGGGACTAGGAGTCTAGGAGGAGAGAGGAAGTATGAGGGAGGAGTCAACATGGAGAGATTGGAGAGAGTAGGTGCTGGCCCTATTCTACTGTAAGATGAGACCACATGGAAACACTTAGATGAAGAGAAATGGGTTAATAAAATTAAGACAGAGCTAGCCGATAAGAAACAAGTAAATAGCCAACAGCATAATATCACATACAGAGTCTCGGTGTGGGTGTGTTTTTTTTTTTTAATTTATTATTTTACATGTCGATCCCAGTTCCCTCTCCCTCCCTCCATTCCTTCCTCTGTCCTTCCCTCCCTTTCTCCCTCCCTTTTACCCTCTCTGCCCTCTCACATGCACCCTAACCACCCTCCCCTCCCATCCCTCCACCCCAATTCCATATGTAGGGGAATGCCATCCAGGTAAGGTCATGTAGATCTGACAGGTCATGTGAAGTATGGACTAGGGCTTCTCTCCTCTCTCTAGGTTAAGGCAGTTATCCCTCCATGGGGGATATGTTCGCAAGGTCATTTTGTGCACCAGGGATACATCCTGGCTCCACTGTCTGAGGTCCCTTAGACTGTTCAGTCCTTCTGGCTGAGACCCATATTCAGGGGGGCCTGACTCAGTCCCATGCTGGCTTCCCAGCTATCAGTATGGGGGCCTTTTAGCTCCTCCCTGTTCAGGTAAGCTGTCTCTATGTGTTTCTGCAGCCTGATCTTGTCCTCTCCATCTGCATGTGGGTTTTAGTTAGACTCAGTGTTTATGTATGGGTGTTTGCTCCTGTTTCCAACAGGTATTAGATGAGGGCTCCATGGATAAGTTAGTTGTTGATCTCACTATCTGGGAAGGGCATTTATGGTAGCCTTTCCACAAATGCTCGAATTGTTAGTTGGTGGCAGTCTTGTAGTTCTTTAGACCTTTCTTTGTGTACAATATTAT
This sequence comes from Phodopus roborovskii, assembly GCF_943737965.1. NCBI lineage: Eukaryota > Metazoa > Chordata > Mammalia > Rodentia > Cricetidae > Phodopus > Phodopus roborovskii. The sequence continues at coordinate 1,208,244 of NW_026125791.1, read as the reverse complement.
CTTCAAACCAGTATTGGCTCCATCTTTTATGCTCTCTCTCTGTCTTCTATTCCTATCCGGACACAATTTCCTAGTCACACGTATTTTCCTCTCCTCCCCCTCATTTTCTCCTACTTCTCTCTCCATTTGCTGCCCCTCCCCCACTTCCCCTTTGCTCTGGGGGACTTGTCCCTGCCCGGTTCTGTGAAGGACTTTATATGAATCTCTTAGAATATACCTTGTATCCTAGTTACTCTGGTGGTGTGAATTATAGGCTGGTGATCCTTTGATTTGGGTCTAAAAGCCATATATGAGTGAGTACATGCCATGTTCCTCTTTTTGTGACTGGGTTACCTCATTCAGGATGGTTTCTTCAAGTGTCATCCACTTGCCTGGGAATTTCAAGATTCCATTACTTTTTCTGCAGAGTAGTATTCCATTGTGTAGATGTTCCACAACTTCATTATCCATTCTTCAATTGAGGGGCATCTAGGTTGCTTCCAGGTTCTTGCTATTACAAATAGTGCTGCTATGAACATAGTTGAACAGATGTCTTTGTTGTATGGATGTGGATCATTTGGGTATATGCCTAAGAGGGGGATTGCCGGGTCCTGTGGTAAACTAATTCCCATTTTCCTGAGGAACCGCCATAATGATCTCCAAAATGGCTGTACGAGTCTGCACTCCCACCAGCAGTGGAGGAGTGTTCCCCTTTCTCCACATCTTCTCTAGCATGAGTCATCATTGGTGTTTCTAATTTTAGCCATTCTGGCAGGAGTAAGATGGTATCTCAAAGTTGTTTTGATTTGCATTTCCCTGATAGCTAAGGATGTTGAGCATTTTCTTAAGTGTCTTTCAGCCTTTCTGATTTCCTCTATTGAGAATTCTCTTCGTTCTGTACCTAAGCATAATAAAAGCAATATACAGTAAACCAACAGCCAACATCAAATAAATGGAGAGAAACTCAATGTGATTCCTCTAAAATCAGGAACAAAACAAGGCTGTTCACTCTTTCCATATCTCTTGAATGTTGTACTTGAAGTTCTAGCTAGAGGAATATGAGAAGAAAAGAAGAGTAAGAGGATACAAATTGGAAAGGAAGAAGTCAAACATTCACTATTTGCAGATGATATGATAGTTTACATGAGTGACTCAAAAAACTCTGCCAGGGAACTCCTACACCTAATAAACACCTTCAGTAATGTAGCAGGATTCAAGATTAACTAAAAAAAATTAGTAACTCAACTATATACAGACAATAAATGGGTTGAGAATGAAATCAGAGAAATATAACCCTTTATAATAGCCACAAACAACATAAAATATCTTACCACAAACCACAAACCACAAACCACAAACAAGTGGTAAGACCTGTAGAGAAAGATCTTTGAGTCTTTAAAGAAAGAAATTATTGAAGATACTAGAAAATGGAAAGATCTACCATGCTCTTGGGTGGGTAGGATTAAACATAGTAAAAATGGCAATCTTTCCAAAAGCAATGTACAGATTCAATGCAATTTCCATTGAAATACTGGCACAATTCCTCACAGAACTTGAAAGAATATTATTCAACTTTATATGAAAAAATAAAAGATCCATGATAGCCAAAACAACCCTGTAAAATAAAAGAACTTCTGGAGACATCACCATCCCTAACTTAAAGCTCCTTTATAGAGCTATAGTCCTGAAACAGCTTGATATTTTCAAAAATATAGACAAGTAGACCAATGGAATCAGAATGAATAATCTAACCTTAACCCACACACCTAAGAACATCTGATTTTTGACAAAGCAGCAAATATTATACAATGGAGAAAAGAAAGAATCTTCAACAAATGGTGCTTGCATAACTGGAGGCTGTAGTGTAGAAGACTTCATATAGATCCATATCTATTGCCATGCACAAAACTTAAGGCCAAATGGATCAAAGACCTCAACATAAATCCAGCCAATTTCTCTTAGAAGAGAAAATGGGGGGGGGTACCCTTGAATGAATTCATACAGGAGACCACTTCCTGAATATAACACCAATATCACAGACACTGAATTAGACAATTAATAAATGGGACCTCCTGAAACTGAGACTTTTCTGTAAGGCAAAGGACACCATCAACAAGACAAAACAGCAGCCCACATAATGGGAAATGATCATTAACAAACCCACATCTGACAGAGGGCTGATTTCCAAAATATACAAAGAACTCAAAAAGCTAATCACTAAAACACCAAATATTCCAATTAAAAAGTGAGGTTCAGAACTAGAGAATTTTCAATAGAGGAATCTAAAATGGCTGAAAGACACTTAAGGAAGTGCTCACCATCCTTATCCATCAGGGAAATGCAAATCAAAACAACTCTGAGATATCATCTTACTCCTGTCAAAATCAAAAACACCAAAGATAGTTTATTCTGGAGATGATGTGAAAAAAGGGGAATACTCCTCCACTGCTGTTGGGAATGCAAACATGTACAGTCACTTTGGCAATTAGTATGATGGTTCCTCAGGAAAATGGGAATCAATCTATCACAAGATACAACAATTCTACTCTTAGGCATATACCCAAAGGATGCACATTCTTACAGCAAGCACATTCATAGCAGCATTATTTGTAATAGCCAGAACCTGGAAGCAACCTGAATGCCCCTCAACTGAAGAATGAATAAAGAAAATGTGGTACATTTACACAGTGATGTATTACTCAGCAGGAATAAAAACACAATGGAATATTGAAATTTGCAGGCAAATGGATGGAACTAGAAGAAACCCTCCTGAGTGAAGTATCCAAGTCACAAAAAGGCAAACATGGTATGTACTCACTCATATGGATTTTAGACATAGAACAAAGGATTACCAGCCTACAATCCACACCACCAGAAAAGCTAGGAAACATGTAGGACTCTAAGACAGACATACATGTTTCCCTGGAGCATGGGAAAAGGACAAGCTCTTCTGAGCAATTTAAGAGCATGGGGAAGGGGAGAAGGAGGTAAGAGTAATAGAAGGAGAGCAGAGGGGAGTGAGGAGGACATGAGGGAGCAGGAAGTTTGACTCAAGGAAAGAATAGAGGAGATCAAGGAAAGAGATACCATAATAGAGGGAGCCATTATAGGTTTAAAGACAAATATGGCAATAGGTATATGTCCAGAGATCTAAAAGCATGACCTCAACTAACAATCTAAACAATAGTGGAGAGGCTACCCTAAATACCCTTCCCGAATAATGAGATTGATGACTTCCTTGTATTCTATCCTAGAGCCTTCATCCAGTAGTTGATGGAAGCAGAAGTAGGCACCCACAGCTAAACACTGAGCCATACTCCTGGAATCCAGTTGCAGGGAGGGAGGAGTGATAAGCAAAGGGGTCAAGATCAGGCTGGAGAATCCCACAGAAACAGATGACCTGAACAAGGGGGAGCTCATGGACCTCAAACTGATAGCTGGAAAACCAGCAAAGTACCTTTCCAGACCCCCTGAACATGGTTGTCAGTTAGGAGGCCTGGGCAGTCTATGTGGCCTCTGGTAGTGGATCATTGTTATCCCTAATATACTAATGGAGTTTGGAAGCCCATTCCACATAGAGAGATACTCTCTCAGCCTACACACACAAGGGAGGGCCTAGGCCCCACTGCAAATGATATGACAGACTTTGAAGATTCCCCCATGGATGGCCTCACACTCCCTGGGGAGCAGAAAGGGGATGGGATAGGGGGGTTAGTGAGGAGCAGGGAAGGAGGGGAGGGAGAGGGAACTGGGACTGACATGCCAAACAAGCTTGTTTCTAATTTATGTAAAAAGAAATATCAAAATTAAAAAAAAACCAGCAATTAATTGTCTCAACAACATAGAAACAAGCAAACTGAAATGCTAGGGAAACAAGTTAGAACCAATGAAATATACAAAAAACACCCCTCATTTAAAGCTTAGAAAACACATTTATTATTTTTAAAATGTTATATTATGCAAAACAATAATATGTAACATGTACCTACCAAAATTACAATGATAATTTTAAAATATAAATATTTAAAAATTTATATGAAGACACCAAAAATAGTCAAACCAATATTTTTTTCTATTTTATATGTTGACTTTAATATATTTTAATTTAAAACTAATTATAATTGGTCATTTACCCACTTATCTTACCTCTTCCATGAGCCAAACCAATCTTTTTAAAAATATCTCATTTGTATTAAAAAAAAAAAGATAAAACAAAAACATCGCATTGAATTTGGATAGGACAAACCAAGAGAAGGAAAAGAGCCCCAAGAGAAGGTACAAAAATCAGAGACCCACTTGTTTACACATTCAGGAGTCCCATAAAAGTACTAAACTAAGAGCTACAATGTATATGCAGAAGATCTTGTGATGATCTGGGTAGGTCCTGTGCTTGCTGCTTCAGTCGCTTTGAGTTCATATGGACTTTGATCAGGTTGATTTAGAGCAGTGGTTCTCAACCTGTGGGTCGTGATCCCTTTGGGAAACCTCTATCTCCAAAAATATTTACATTATGATTTATAACAGTAGCAAAATTACAATTAAGAAGTAGCAATAAAATAATTTTATGGTTGGGGTCATAGCATTTGAAACTTTGAGAACTAATGTACTGATCTCTTGGTGCCCTCCATCTCATCACCTCTGGCTCTTCCTCCTCTTCCATTGCATTCCCTGAGCTCTAACAGGAAGGTTTTGATGGAGACACGTGATTTAGAGTTTCTCTGTGTGTGTCTCATGTGTGTGTGATGTCTGTCTGTGGGTCTGTGCATTCCTCTTTACTGAATAAAGCACTGCTCTATAAGTATAGTGGAATATCAATGGGATTCATTTTATCATTGCTTTTTTAAAGACTGATAGTATTTGGTTTCATCTTAGGTTTCTGGGCTATCTTGCCTCTCCTTGTTGGTCACACAACAGTGTCAGGCATGGGTTCCATCTCTTGGAGTGATCCTTAAATCAAATCAGACATTTGCTGTTTACTCTCCCAAGCTTTGTGCCACCAAAGCCCTAGCATATTTTGCAGGTAGAACAGCTTTGTAGAGCAAAGGTTTTTGTCGTTAAGTTGGTGTTTACACTTCTCTTTGGGTAGCCTGCATGATAAATATATCCCCATACCAAAGACACTAGAGTGTAGGGGTGAGGGTTCTATGTAGGCAGCAGCTTGATTTCATTATCTTCAATGAGTTGTGTGGGTATTGTCTTCAGCAAAAGGACCTTGCCATGAGTTTGTAGGGAGCGTCCTATTGTATAAGACAAACCAATCTTAGTAAGACAGCAAAGCTGTAAGCATCACACTGCCTAATTTGAATGTACATTATAAAGTCTAGTAATCATAATAGTGTATTTCTGAACACAGATGATAATATAGAGAATTGGAACCTAATGGAAAGCCTAGAAATAAATTTACACATATATAATCAGCTGAATTAAAACAAAAAACCACAAGTATACAATGAAGACAGGGAAATGCACTTAAAAATAATGCTAAAAATGCACATCAACATGTAAAATAATTAAATTATATATTTATCTTATATCATGCAAAAAGACAACTAAAATGCAGCAGGCTCAAACATAAGATCTGAAACTATAAAGTCATAGAGGAAAATGAGACAGAGAACTTACTAAATTGCTCAATGTGTAAAGGTACTTGTTGCCAAATCTGTAAAGAATGTGATCCCTGGGTCATACATTGTAAAGAAGAGAACCAATTTCCCTGACTTCCACATACATGCCATATCATGGGCATGCATACACACACACACACACACACACACACACACACACACACACACACACACGAAATATACTTTAAAATGGTTTTGTTTTCAATAAGGGATTTTTTTGGTAACTCCCAAAATACAGGCAACAGAAGTAAAAAATGCAAGCAGAAACCCTAAAATAAAAGCTACTAAAAAACAATTCAAGAAATCAACAAATTAATAGTTCACAATTGAGAGAAAATATTTTTAAACTATATTTCTAAGGATCAATATTCAATTATACATGTAACTCACACAAATCAATAACAGTAAATACCTGATATCAAAATGATGAAGATAATTTGAATATTAGTTTCATTAAATAACATGTAAAATATTTCCAATTATATGAAAAGTTGTTTAATATCACTAATTATCAGACAAATATAAAACACAATGAGGTAACACATAACACTTGTTAGAATAGCACATAAAGTTAAGAGAGGACCAATTCCACAAAGTTGCCTTCTGACCTCTATATGTGTGTTATTGTAGCATATACATACATGTACTCATACTTGCCATACAATAAGAATGTTATTGTATTAAAATAATAAGTAAAATGTTTTTAAAGGAGTATAGAGGTCAAACTCATATGTTTATAGTTTATGGCAGGAATTCTCTAGTGAAATAATGTGAAAAAAAGAATTCCTTCAAAATATAGTAGAAATAAACACACAGACACATATATACAAATATTAAATATTTTAGTATTTAAATGAAACAGTTATACTATGTCCCCAGAGTCGGGGAACATTATAGAGGGGTGAAATGGGAACAATGAAAGAGCCAAAGATAGGGAGAAAATAGCTGCAACACATCAACTGCTGGGTAAAAACAGCTATTGCAAGCACAAACAAAACAGCTGGGCCTCACAAGAATGGGTCAGTCTACAGTCATATGCGGATAGGCTCAGGGGACTCCACCCCTCTTCGATGGACTATTGTCTACTGATGTATTCTGGGAGAGGCAAAGTCATTGATTTCTGTTATATACTTGCCTGTGAACTCAACAGGTTTCCGTGAACAGTCTCTAATTGATGGTCACACAGACAGCCCTGATTCAACTCAGAGAGTCACAAACCAAAACAGAAACTAATGAAAATGAGAAAGGGATGTATAGGGAAGGGAGTGGATGAAAAGGATGAAAGGGAGATATGTGGGTGTGGATAAAACTAGTTTGCATGCATTGTATACACTATTAAATTGTCAAAACAAATATTAGCTAACATTGAGTTTACAATAGCTTCAAACATCTATCATAAACTTATATCTCAGCACTTGTATATTTTACATGAAACAATTTAGAAGCACATTAAAACTTCCAGAAGTTTGCACATCAATGAGACTTTTGCATTAATAATAAAATTTCCTTTCATTCTAAGTAAAATAATTGATAAAGTAGAGTTTACCAACATCAGAAATGTGTTTTCACAGGACTGTACCAACAGAGTGAAAAGATACCTCATGAAATGAGATTAATTTTACATAATACATCTAATAAAAGTCCTTAACATGGTTACCTTACAAAATTCTAGTAGGATGACACAGCAATAACTATTCAACTACCTTAATTAAAAATAGTGAGCAAAGGAATTGAACATGCATCTGTTAAAAGGAGATATAAAATGGCTAATTAGCACATGAAGGTTTCTCAGTATCATCATTTGTCAGAATAATGCAAATCAGAATATCAGATTCGACTTCTCACTCATGAGGCAGTTGACAGCTCTGAAGACAATCAGTAACAAATGTTGACTATGTAAATATATTCATATATCAATACATTATTCATCCATCATCTGATAAGCTTCCTCTTGCAGTAGATGGGAACAAATACAGAGACCCACAGACAGACATTGTTAAGATAGTGAGTCCTTGGAACACACAGCTCTTTAAAACGGGATGTCTCCATCAAATTCCTCCCCTCAGAGTTGAGGAATCCCCAGTGAAAAAGGAGGAAGTGCCAGATGGAATGAAGGACACCAGGTGAAAAGGTCCCTCTGAATCAACTGAGCAAATTCATATGAACTCACAGAGACTAAAGCAGCAAGCACAGGACCTACACAGATCTGCACCAGGTCCTCTGTGTATGTATTATAGCTTTATTCAGAGTTTTTATGGGATGGCTGATTGCTTGAATGAGTTGTCTCTGATTCGTATGCCTCTCTTGGAGCTTTTTTCCTTCTGTTGGTTTGCCTTGTCTGGGATCAGACAAGATTGGGCATATTTAGGGTAGTATGGCCGTAGGTGCCTTGTCCAAATTCAATGTGACTTTTTTTTTAAACCTTGTTATATTTTATTTTGTTGTGTTTCATTGTTATCTCTTAGAAACCCTCTCTTTTCTAAGTAAAGACAGAAAGGGAGTGGATCCAGATGGGAGGGGAGGTGGGGTGAAACTAAGAGGAGTAGAAGGAGGGGAAACTAATCAGGATATATTATATGAGAAAAGATTGTATTTCCAATGAATTGGGGAAATGCATTTAATTGGCCTTACAATTCTAAAATTAGAGTTCATAGCAGTGGAGAAAAATATGGCAGTAGAAATATGACTGGGGTCTCAAATCTTAAAACCTCGAAGCTGGAGGCAGAAAGTGTACTGAGAATTGCCTGAAGATTTTGAACCTTCAAAGTCTGCTCCAGGAGACTAAGTACTACCTCTGACAAGGCCACATTTCCTATTCCTCCCAAACAGCCACCAGCTGAGAATCAAATATGCAAATGCACCAGACTTACGGGGGGTATATCTCATTCAAACCATGACAATATTAATATATTATTCAACCATCCTATTTAGCCCCTATTTATGGGGAAATAGTCAAAAGTAAAACCTGTGTTTATTGTATAAGAATATCAAATTATTTAATATTTAATTATTTCTATAGAATATCATCAAGCTATTGTTTGTTTTCATTGTGTGGTCTGAATTATTCAAATAGATATTTGTTCTAAATTTCCTGTTTTATTTGTGATAAAGAACGTGATTTTGTAGTATGCTTAATTTAGTTTCAGTTTGAATAATAATCACTCTTGGATTTGTATATTATCACTTAATATTATTAATGGCAAAGTTTCTTGAAAATACTATATGTGCTTAGCAATTGGTATAAATTTTCAAAAGTCAAAGGTGATTTTTAAAGGAGAAATTCTATCTGAAAAGTTACCCAACGGAATCTCTTGGGATATATATTTCCCTATCCACCCAAATTTAAGTTTTCTTCTCCCCACCAAGCGAGTCCAGCTTGTGCTACCCAATTACATTTGGGAATGGGGCCTGCCCTAGAGTGTGGTTTATCTACCAAGTAATGAAAGCTGATTCTTCATCTCCCAGCAGCTATCAAATACCAATAGCTCCTCAAATAGTAGTGCGATTTCATGATCACTTCCTTACCTCCAATCTGGAATTTTCTCTGCCTTGAACTTACTTAAGCCTCATGCATGCTGTCATAATCATTGAGCACTCATGTGTGCAACTTCCTTGTTGCATTCAGAAGGCACTTTCCATGTATCACATACCACCTCTCTCTTACCATCTTTTGCCCTTTTTTCTACAAAAATATCCAAACCGCACGTGCGTGCATGTGTGTGTGTGTGTGTGTGTGTGTGTGTGTGTGTGAGAGAGAGAGAGAGAGAGAGAGAGAGAGAGAGAGAGAGAGCGAGTAAGAGCGAGTGAGAGGGGGGAGGGAGAGAGAGAATTACATCCTCTATAGGGCTGATCACTCCAATTTCTTACTCTCTACTAATGGACCAGTTAAAGTTCTCCATGTTAGTTGTCATCTAGTAAATGAAGCTCTTCTAATTAGGGTTAAGAAGTGTACTATTCTATGAATATAAAAATAAGTCACTAGGAGTCATTTTAATACTATGTCCATTTAGCATAACAGTACTTGGTTCTCCCATAAGGTCTATGACCTATCTAGCCACTAGATATTCTTTGCCTTACTAACAGTTCAGGAATGGGTTCCCATTCCTGAAGTGAACATCAAGTCCAATCAGAGTCCTTGTTTGCTCCCAAAGTATTTGTGCCATAATTTGACCAGTGGCCATATCTTCTTAGGCCAGTAGTTAACTTTGGGGTTCACAGATGGGTAAAATTAAAAGTTCTTTCTTTTCTGGTAGCATGCATAGCACCTACAGCACTATAAAAGCTAGATAATAGGTGTTGAAGGCTCCAAGTGACAGGTTGGTATAATCGTGTTTTGCGAGTCTAATAGGCTGTGTGTACAGCCATAGGATCTTACTGTCAAATTCTAGGTGGTAATCAAGTACCGACAATAACCTGTCATTCTTGGGGAAGTCTATGGGATCCAACTGAAAACTGCCCATTATAAAAGATAGAAATAAAACCAAACATTTATGTTTTAATTATATTTGTTGTTTTTATTGGATTTTTCCATTTTACAGATTTTCCTTTAAGAAAATATGAGATGCATAGAAAACAGATAACTTAGTATAATCTAAACAACTTCTCAATTGGTGTCTATGTATTCATCTATGTAGGGAGAGTCATACTAAAGTCAGCAAGGGAAATATTTGTATACATTGTGTCCCTTTGGCTCCAATTATCAATCATCCTTCATGTTTAAAATGCTTAAAAGCCAAATTTCTATACAAGTATTTGGTATATTTCATATTAGTTTGTTTAAACACATGTCTGGTTACTGAATATCTTTAGATTTAAATACTCCTTGATAAAAATGAGAACAAAATGAAAATACAAGTCTGTCATTTCATTGGAAATATTTTATTAAATTTTTCCTTCCTAATTTATTTGTTTTTAAAATTGCTTTTCCAACCCCCAGTTCTGGCAATGATGACTAGTCCATTCCTCTCTAGTCTTCTGTTATACAATGTGTTGATATAACTAAAATGAAAAAAAAAGGAGAGAGGAGATTGGCTAAGAACATTGAAGCTTTAGTAATGTAGTAATGGCATGGCAATGAGTCTCATTTTACTTACCACATAGCTTTTTTTTTTTTTTTTTTTTTTTTTTTAGACAGGGTCTCAATATATAGCTCTGGCTGTCCTGGAACTCACTATGTAGACCTCAAACTCACAGAGATTCCCCCTGCCTCTGTCTCCTAAATGCTCAGATTACAGACATGTGCCATTATACCTGGCTTTTTTTTTTTTTTTTTAAAAAAAAAACATATATCTTGAACCAGGAAGTGGAGAAGATTCCACTCAAATGTAACCAATGCCGACAGCAAATAAAAGGAAGGAGGAAAAGGAAGGAAGTAAGGAAAGAAAGAAGAAAGGAAGGAAGTGAGTACAAGAAGTAAAACCCATTACTCTGAGAGAAAACACAGGGAAATGGATGCCTTAACAAAACAGATAAAATTGCACTCCTTGAACCACTCCTGCATAATGCAATAGTAAAAGTGATCATTTCATGTTATGTCTCTCTCCCCATTTAATATGACCAGATGAAGAGTTCACATAGATGTCTGCTCTTCCTTATAGGAGCAGGATGCTGTTTTATTTCCAATGCTTGACGTTATTGGTAGGGGAAAACAAGAACCCAATTTTCACTGGCTGTCTGATGGAAGCAGGCTTCACTTACAGTCTCTCAGTGGAATAATAATGATGGCCAAGACTGCAAAGGAGGCTTATCTTTCATATACCACAGGATGCAGCAATTAGTATTCTAATTCCCTTATCACTGTAGTTTTACTGAGGTTCAGTAAGGAACTGAGACTCTATACCAACCCAACAATAACCTTTAGCAAGTATTGTGAGGGAGGTTAAGTGGAACTCTGCTTCCTCATTATCTCCAGTCTAAGAACTGTACCAAGAGATTTAATTCTCCATGCAATATGAATTTAAAGATAGTGACAAGAGGCTTGCTTAGTTGACCCTTTGCTCTACTTGCTCCAACTGTTTTCATTACCTTTGCGTTATCACTACCCAGTTGAGAACTGAGCCTCCTCTCTTATAGTATCAATAAGATGAAAAAATATTTAGCCTACTGTTTTACTGCTTTAGCCTTCAGTTTAGGCAGGGAGCATGAGCTTGCAAAACACATCTTCAATAAAATGGTGTTGAGCCAGCACTGTAAGTTTCATAGACTACTTGAGTTCAATGGGTAATGACTTCTGCCTTCTCATTCCAGATTTCTTTGTAATACCTAAACAGAGTGAGTCCCTGATAGAAAAAAATTAAACAAGTTACAGTCTCACAACAATATAGGAAAAAATACCAAAAGTATAGTGAAAATATTCATAAAGTTAAGAACTTGGATAACCACAAATGGAGAAGACTCAAGAAAGACTAGATAATAGAAATGATTGGTGATGCATGATTTTAGTTAATATTTAATAACAATATTATAACTCAAACATATTAGAAATAAACGAAAATATATTTCAGTAAAGAAATGAACAAACTAAAGGGAATCATACAAAAGAAAAACAAGACTTGAAATATAAAATTTCAAAATATATGGTCAGTAGTCTAATAAATGATTGGATAAAATCAGTGTGCATGACAGATCAATACTATTTGCAAACATTTTCTTTGTTGGTCAAAGAAAAGGTGTAAAAAAATAAAAATGTCTATGTGATTGGGAAAATATACTAAAAGCAGTAACCTTTTATCTGTATGACCTCAGACACACACACACACAAAAAGACTGGGACTGAAATAATGGTATCTAAAGAAGTCAGGGCTGAAAATGTCTATAATTTTTAAAATTCATAAACATAGAGTTAAGTAGTTGAGGGTAGCCACAGATAAAAACCAGTGGTTTTTGTCAGAATGACATAACTAAACTTCAGAAAGATGAAAAAAAGTATTTTGAAAGCAACCAACAAAAAATATTGCACCAGCAATTTTTCTTCATGAAACCATGCAAGAAGTGAAATAAAAGACGTGTTAAATTCAAGTTCTGTATTTACAGAATCATCCTCCAGGAATAAAATGGAATTTTATGACTAAAGGAAGAAACATTTAAATGAGTTAAGATCTCACAACTGTACTTGAGTTTTACAAAGGAAACTGGAAATTACACACACACACACACACACACACACAAACTCATTCACTTCTTATGGAAATATGCATAGTAGCTTTGTTTGTGGTAGCACTAAATTGAACCTATCCAACTATATTTCAGTGAGTGAATAAGCAAACTGCATTACACCCATAAGCAGCGACAGAAATCAAAGCACATTCCCCACAAAGCACAGGAAGAAATAAACAAATCCGGAGTTGGGTAGTAGAAGGGATGGAGGATGAGAACCTGAGGGGTCAGGAGGGTCAAGTTGGGGGCAGGAGTGTAACAAAAGAGATATATTGATAGAGGGGGCCATTAGTAGGTTAGGGAGAAATCTGGTGCCAGGGAAACTTCCAGGAACTCACAGGGATGACCCAAGCTAAGATTCCTAACAATAGTAGAGAGGGTGCCTGAACTAGCCATTGCTTGTAATAACATTGGTGACTACCCCAACTGTCAATCATAGGGCATTCATCCAGTACCTGGTGAAAGTAGATGCAGAGATCCACAGCCAAGCTCCAGGAGTTCAGTTGAAAAGAAAGAGGAGGGATTATATGATCAGGGGGTGTGGTCAAGATCATGACTAGGGAAATCCACAGAGATAGCTGACCAGAGCTTGTGAGAGCTCACAGACTCTGGACTCTGGACCTACATCTAGAGAGCTGGCATGGGACTAACCTAGGCCTCTGCATCTGGGTGACGGTTGGGTAGCTTGATCTTCTGTGGAGACCCTAGCAGTGGAACCAGGACCTGTCCTTGATGTATGAGTTGACTCTTTAGAACCTATTCCTTATGGTGGGATGCCTTATTCAGCCTCTATGAAGGGAGGAGGAGCTTGGTCCTTTCTCAACTTGAAATGCCAGGCTTTGTTGACTCCCATGGGAAGACTTACCCCTTCTGAATGGAGACAAAGGAGGAGTGAATGGGGTGGGGAGTAAGAGAGGAGGAAGGGGAAGCCATGGTTGGTATGTAAAATAAAAAATTAAAAATAAGAAAAGAAATGGAAAAATCATTAATAATCATAATAACTTTAATACATGAGAGGCTATTGGGAAAAAATCAGTGTCTTATGCACTTAGTGGCAACAGTAAATGAACTCAATGGTTAAAAAAAAAGAGTACATGAAGTTGGGAGGAAAAAGGTTGAGAGATAATGGAGGAGTTGGAGGGAGTGAGTACGGGTAGATTTAATCAATACATGTATTCACGTATGAAGTTCTTAAAAGAAAAACAAAATAGTTAACATCCAAAATTCACTTACTGAATGATTAAATGTATTTAATATTTTCAAAATAAAGCTTGAAGAAAAATGCTAACAATTGTGAAGAATTAGGTTGAAAGTTTGACTATAAACAATACAAATTATTGTTATATAAATGGCAAAATTAATATGTTGACTATAGTGGTAATTATAAAATATTCCAACTTATATGAAAAAATTCATATGTGTGTACAAATGCAAATCAGCATGTAAATGAAAAAATATAAAACTGGTAAAATAAGGCTAGTAGGTTATATCATTGTCAATTTTCTGGGGTTTTATTATAGTATAAATTGGCACTAAATAAGTATATATAGGGTGTTAAAAACAAAGTGTTTGTTTTACTCCAAAAATCACATGCTGAGGCCTGCCTGATGCTGCTCAATCTGGGTGGGGGGGGGGAAGACAGCTACAGGTCTGCCTGGTGCCTCTAGGCATCACTATTATGAGCAACTATATGGTAGAAAAATGGGAGAGAAGGGGATATCCATGTGCTGTGGAGAGAGAAGTAACTGAAGAACCAAAGGGGATGAGCAAGGGGTTGGTGAGGTGGCCTGTGCTGCTACCCAGAGACATGGTTACACTTGGACTGTAGCTGCTGCTTCAGGCCATGCCTAGGGTCCATGACCCTGTTGCAGACAGTATCTATGTTGATGTCCATGGTTCATGTTGCCACCAGAGTCCACACAGATCCCCAGGTTCTGGGCTATGACCAAAGGCCATGTGGCTGCCTAGGAAATGGGCCACCACTTAAGGCCATATTGGTGTCTGCTGTTGGAGCTATAATGATTTTAGTGGCCTGCACTGCCCCACTCCCAATACCATGGTGACATCCAGAGCCAAGCTGCTGCCAAGGGCCATGTTTGTATCCTGGTCCTTCTGCAGTTTGGGTCCATGTTGATTTCCATAATCTGTATTATCTACCATGGCAGGGGGGCATGCAAATCATGCATCTTGGAATCCATCCAAGGGCCATGCTGAGCCAGTCCCGACCTTCACTGGCCCCTGGGAGATCTGGCCCTGTTCCTCACTGGCTGCTGTAGTGGGAAATTGGCCCTGCTCCATGCAGGAGAGCTGACTCCAGTGACCCCAGCCATGTGAGAGCTGGTCTCACCCCTTACCACAGGCACAGGAGGACTGATCCCAATTGGCAAGGATGCAGGAGAGCTGACTCTGCCTCTTGCCTGAGATGGATGGTCCCAGTAGAGGCCCAGACTGACCAACTCAGCTACCACCCAGGCCCATATCCAGTACTTTAAGCTAGCCCACTGATAGGTTTCTTCTGTTCATACAGAACTATTTTAATTATTACTGAATAATATTCAGTTCCTGTCATGATGGCTATTCTTTAAAGCATATATATAGACCAAATACCACACATCTAGTACACTGCTACATTTTGAGATATAAATAGTAAAAGTGTCCTTTTATTTTTTTAGAGCCTATATTCTGAGGAAAGATAACTACTAATCAGTTATATTATAAATGTACAAAATATGTAGCATTTTACATGTTACATGCTATGAGCAATATAAAACAAAAATGCAGATAAGTTTTTTCTTGTAGTGAAAGGGTATAATACTTCAAACAGTTCTTGGAAAATAGTTCAAACAATAGTTCAATAGTTCTTGGTAGTCATTAAGAAATGGACATTAAAATATGATTAAGGAGCAAGCCATGATGTTGTCTGCACATTAACACTTCAAATAGAAGAAACAATTTTAGGTCTCTTAATTTTTTATTATTTGAGTTGTACATGCATAGAATGAAATACGATCATATACATTCCTCATTCCTCTTTCCAACTACTGCATATGTCTCCAACATCCCTCTTCCTAACTTTATGTCTTTTTCTTTTTTGATAACCCATAAATCCAAATAGTTCTACTCATATAGGCATGGATGTGGGGCCATCTGCTGGAGCATGGGAAATCTACAATTGTCACACCCTCAAAGAAGAATGATTCTCTCTTCTCCAGCAGCTATCAACTGCCCAGAACTCCTTAGTAGGTGTGATGCCTGTAGATCATCTACCTAGTCTTTATGGGAATTTGGGCCATCTTGGTCTTGTAAAGGACTTGTACAGCTAACCACATTTTGATTTTATGAGTGCGATAGTCATGTGATGATCAGAAGACAGCATTTCATGGCACTCTTCCTCATCCTCTAGCATTATCATTTTTGCACCATGTTCTGGAATGTTCTTTGGAGGAATTATGATGGGATGATGAGGATGTAGAGGACTCATTTAGAGCTGAACACTCAGTAATTTATCCATTCTCAGAATTTTGACCAGTTAGGCATCTCCATATTGACTACTGTACACCACAAAAAGGGTCTTCTCTGATCAACTTTGAGAGTAGCCCAGGTCTATAGGTATAAGAATAACTATTTAGAAGGTGATTTGACAACATGTACAGTTAGTAAAATATCAATAATATATTCTAACTGAGCATCTATGCTGTCCACACATGGGACAAACCAGTGCCATAGTACCAGATATAAAATTCTCTCCTGTGTAACAAGCCTGAATTCTGATGAGAAATGGGCCAGTTACTTCATAACAATCTTGCTACTATTGTACCAGTGGGCACATAGAAGCAGCAGTCTTCAAAGCTTAGATGTTGGATATATCTACCACAATCTAGATAAGCAAAGGGCTGATATAAAGTGTACAAGAAGTAGGGCTCCTTAAGACATATTAAAGCATATATCATAGAACATATTTGGTATATGCTCTAATTAATTTTGAGTTTTAGAGAGAAACATATTATTGATACATGCATAGGAGCTTCAGAAAAATAAAGTCATGCCATTTTGATTAAGCTGGCATGCAAGTGGACAAACAACCATGTGGCAAGGGGCAATTTAAAATTAAAAATAAAAAGTGAAAGAGTCCAAAGTACCAGATAAAACATCCTTGGACTCAGTTCAGCATATGAAATAAAGATAGAAGAGAAGAAAAAGGGAAAATCATGTCTTCCTGAGTTCAAGCTCAGAAAACTGGGCAGACCCAAGAGGACATCATGGCAGCTTGTAGGGACTGCAGTGGGGAGTAGAAATTCTGAGAAAGAAAATAAATTACATCCCTAAAGGCATAATTATTCTTTATACTTCTGTAGTTTAGCTTATGATCAACCCAACTTCCTGAAGGGATAATTCCTTAGCTGGGTGACTGACCTCAACTGGATTAACTCTTAACAGAGGAGACAATAGCATGTCCCTTCCTAGAGGTAGATTTCATTTTTTACTGTAACATTTCATCCCCCAAAGCACTAACTCTAAGTCAGTCATTCAGGAGAGGCGCCAAAATTAGGGAATATGCAAATATTGATATAGATATAGGTAGATACAAAACCCACTTATACCATGAAAATCTAAAGATCCTCCTTACACATTTGTAAACTCTTCATCAGAAGAAATCAATGACTGTACTAGAGATCCCATCCTCAGACATGACTTTCAGTATCCTTGGCCAGAGCAGCAAGAGCATTTCTGGAACTGTTGCATAAAGAGTCCCTGCCCTGAGCTGCCTGTTCAGTTTTGATATCCTGGCCTCATCATTTCTCTGCCCTGACATTTTAAGAGATAACTCTGTTATCAAGGGAATTCTGAAGACAACAAAGGCTTACTTCTTCCTACTAGGTAGGGTCATCAGATGGGACATTTGGGATGCTCTTCAGTTGGGTCTATCTAAAAGACCCACAAAGTAGGCCCATTTGTGCAACTGTCAGATATTTATAGAGAGTTTCCTGATTATATTATGGATAGAGACATGGAGGAGGAGAGATCAGTCAAGTGTTAGTAGCATTAAAGCTCTAGTCAATGAACACAAAAAGTCAAAGAGGGAAATTTACAGCATCCAAATCAAAGCCCATCCAAATCCCTCTACTATTTTATAGGAGCATCTATCCTTTGGGCTTCTCCTTGGAGGGGTTGTGGGTTGTTTTTGTTTGTTTTGGGTTTTGTTCATGTTTTTGTTGTTATTTATTCATTTATAATTTTGTTTCTAAGTCTTGACTTGAAATTTATGAACCAAGGATCTATTTTCAGGCACGTTGATAGCTGTTTGAACACCTAGAATAACATGGTTACTAGAGAAAGGAAGATAGAAGAGATTTAACCATAATATGAATTCAACCTATAACACTAATGGGTCTGATCCTGTTAGCTGAGGGTCCTGTACAGGTACTGCAGTGTTAAAATTGAGCTAAGATGGCGATGTCCCATATCTGGGCAGCAATTTAGTTATTTGTACTTCTGTGTGGGTGGGGTGGATATTGCTTGTGATTAAATTTTCCTAGGGGGCTAGAGACCATGTTCTCTTTGAAGCTGGAGTTATTGGTAGTTGTGAACTGTCAGATATGAGTCTTGGAAACTGAATGTTGGCCCTCTGTTAGAGAAACATGCTTTTAAACACTGAGCTGTCTTTCCAACCCCTCTAAATATCAATTTCATGCCTTATTTAAATTACTCAGAACTTTGTAACTGACTAGACTTTCCAAGTTTTATTTATTTTTTAACCTTTCCATGCTGGAAACATCTAGCCTTCTTAGGACAAATTCTTATCACACAAAAATCTTTCCCAACTAAAAATATCTTCATTCTTGGGTCTTCCTAACATTTTTCTCCTACCTATTGGTTCTATTTCATTACATTTCCTTTCCTAAAACCCCAAGGCATATCAATATTAACAAAAACATTTATCACCTAATTAAAAGAAAGTTGTATCTAGAATATATGCATAGCATAATATGATAAACTAATATTGCATATATACATATTATAAGTTCCTAGACAAACCTAGGAAACACAGGACTGCCAATTTTTTGTATGTTTTGTATAGTTCAGAGAATGGTCTCTCATATTTGTGCCTTTTGGTTTTGAGTGAGTTCAAGTAGCAGAGGAGAAAATAGCGAAATACTACAAAATTAATATTTGTATTCCCAGCATAAATCAACCAAGGCAACCTGTTAAAACTATTATGCTGTAGTTACTATCTTAAAGATTTTTGTTTTTATTTTTAGGCAGTGAGCTCTTTCTGTCTTCTCCATGGGTGAACATCCCATTATCTGCTTTAACTACAGGAAGCTTTATATCATGGGATAAACAATAGTAAACTCTGTTAGAAATAGTTTACTTCTCAGCTGTTCTTAAAGACATAGTGCTTTGACTCCTAGACTATTTCACTGTTCTTACTTTTCCTTCTCACAGAGTCAGGGGAGGGGGAGCCTGACTCAGGACAGAGGATTTTGGAGGATACTTTGAGATAAAAATGCTTGAATCTGAAATTGTAAGTCCAAATCTCATCTCTAGAGCCAGCTTCTCAGTGAGTTCAAACAGTATTTGATGTAGAGAGCTGCGAAGTGCCATGCCTTAAAGATGGCACTGGATTCTGCCTTCCACCTTCCCAATGGTGAGAGCTCTCTGTCATAAACAAGTCCTTATTTGGCTAAGCCTGTTCAGCTTGCTTACTTCCATATAAGAGCAGTCTATCTGCAGGGTTCACGAGGCTCACTAGGACTGATCAGCGCAAGGGGATTTGTTTCCCTGGAGTTAGAAGAAGAAGCTTGTTCAAGGATCCTGATTAAACTGCTAGAAGATCTCCCCTGAGTTGCATCTTCCTTGCTGGTCGATGTTGGGCGGGACAACTTGACACTTTACCAATATTATGTGTATACAAAAGACATTTTCTCCTGTAAAACTTATCCAAAGCACTTGCCCCTACCATCTTGGTGGATTTGTCCAAATGAGTCTTATCATCTGTTTTGTCATGCATTGGGAATGGGGATTGAGAAGAGACAAAAAACAGTTTTTCTTTTTGGAGTTTTATCAGTGATAGAAGACTTGACTTTAGCCTTTCTGGCTCTTTCCGGGCGTCCAAAATGTTGAAGTGAGGACGTGGTGGGTCCTCCGGAGCGAAATTCCGGATTTCCCTGGGTCTTCCGGTAGGAGCTGTGATCAACTGTGCAGACAATACAGGCGCCAAAAATTTGTATATCATCTCTGTGTACATCATCTTGTATATCATCAAGGGACGACTGAACAGACTTCCTGCTGCTGGCGTGGGTGACATGGTGATGGCCACAGTTAAGAAAGGCAAACCAGAACTAAGGAAAAAGGTCCATCCAGCAGTGGTAATTCATCAACGAAAGTCGTATCGAAGAAAAGATGGGGTGTTTCTTTATTTTGAAGACAATGCAGGGGTCATAGTAAACAATAAAGGCGAGATGAAAGGTTCTGCTATCACAGATCCAGTTGCAAAGGAATGTGCAGACTTGTGGCCCAGGATTGCATCCAATGCAGTCACCATTGCATGATTCTCCAGCATATTTGTAAAATATATTCATTAAAAAAGTCTTTGCTCCAAAAAAAAAAAAAAAAAGGAGAAGACTTGACTTTAAAGAGTCACTATCTGCTATCTCCAATCTTTACAAGGTCAATAGAATCTCAAGTTAGATACAGGTGAAGACATACTCTTCTGTTATCTTGTTCCTTCTTTGATATAAGTATCTACTGACACACATTTTTATTTTCATTGCCTTTTACTCTGGTGTCAGATGGTCTACCATTGGGCAACATGTTTCTTGTTTCTTTTTTATTCTGACTATCCAATGAGCTACCACAAAACTCAAACCAGAACTCAGAGCACTAGCATCACTAGTTATAGTCACCACATTGTAGATTTAGTATACCATTTATCTTATCCCCCTGCTTATTTATGACTTCTCTAATTGGGGTCATTCATCTCTCCCTAGATTAACACTTCTCTGTTTTGGTACCCATATCCTTTAGGGCATACCTTGATTTATTTATACTTGGAGTAGCCAGTAGGGTAGTTACTCTCACTAAAGGAAAGAAGGCATGTTTTTATGTGTTCTAACAGTATACATTTCAATTCTCACTATAGGAAGATCAGTTCCTTCCTTTCTACTACTACTGCTCTCTACTGCTACTTGATATCAGTTAGTATATACAAATTTTAATAGTTAAAATTAAATCAGCAAGCTTTTTAAATTATTTTATTTGGTGTGCTACTCTAGGTTAATATTCTACTTTAGTATAATTTCACACTAGTTATTTTTCCTTTTCTTATTTAAATCTGAAATAGGGTGATTTTACATGTGAATCCCAGTTTCCTCACCCTCCCAGCCTCCCTTATTACCCCCACCAAACCCCAGCCCTTTCTACTCCTCAGGGAGGGTGATGCCTTCCATGGGGAGTCTTCAAAGTTTTTCATATCATTAATTTCACACTTGTGATTGAAATAAAGTTATATGCCATCATTACTGATTTTACAGATGATTTTGAGTCACTTTTAGCTTTTCAAGCGAGTTATAATAGTTTGAGTTGACTGATGAGTAAGTGAACTAAATGCATGCACTTAAAATGCCTTACATTATATTTACTTTCTTTTTTAACAAATGTTTATGATGTATTTTATACTTAGAACTGAAAGTCCTGTTATATACTCAATAACCTCTGGAATTATGTTTACAAGTGACTGATAACATCCTATTGCTTTAGCAGCCAGGTCTGTCTTCCTGAAAGCTACAGTAAGCCCAGATGATTTAAATACCAGCTCCACACTGCTTGTTAACTTGGATCATTACACTTAGATTACACTTAGCACTTACCTCAATAGTTACAGAGACCAAAGAAATATCTCTTCTCTTTGAATACCTATTATATTGTCCAATTTATAAAATATGTTTATGATTTTAAAATATCATACCCATGCTTATATTTTGAACATCATACTTGGCAAGTCAACCCTTGCCTAAATGGTTGGCATTAAGGATATCAGTGAGTGAAAATACAGACTACACATTCTTGCTGTTTCAGCAATATATAGCATTCTAATTTAAATTAAATTAGTCAATAGACATGAAAGCACTTTGTAAATTGTAAAGCACTGTACAAGGGATATCAAGCTATTTAATTAAATTTTTGACGTCTGGCATCAGGTTTCAAGTGGAAATAAATCAAAGAATTTATCTTAGGAAGTTCTGTCTTAGGTCATTTTCAAAAATGTGCCAGAATTTAATATCTGTTTTATCCAACATTATTAAATATTTGAGCACTTTTCACTAACTTAATTGTCTCTTTTAGTCATTGTTTTAGTAACCCTCAGAAGAATGTCTGCAAAGAAGAATTCTAGTCTACTTCTACTTACAAATCTTCTGAAATTTATAGCAAGATAGTCAGTACACATGTAAATAATTATTAACCTGACAATAAAAGATAAATTCTTTGCCTTGATGTGTTCGAAAGTACTATAAACATCACATTAAGGTCAGTTTTCCAGTGAAATCCAAGTTGATAGTAGAGTGACATTGAAATTGGCTTTAGGTTAATAAACCATGGTAGGAAAAGATCACACTGACTTGTGCTCTTTCCCTCAGTAAGCAATCCTTGGCAATTAGTGTTATTATTACAAGAGCAGAATAAATAATGCCTTTTATCTTTGGCATAATCACTTTTATGTTACATTCCTTTTCATCAATTTTCTTGTCTTTTTCACTGTCACTAAAAGGCATCCATCCTATATATCAGATTGCTTAGAGAGTAAAGTGTTTAAAACAAAATGGAACAAATGTCCCATGGATAAATCCTTATGGTTGATGTGAGAAACTTCCTTATTTTTGTTGGACACAGATGCCTCAGTTGGCCCCATCAAGAATATAAGCTCTTTCCATTCCTCTTGGTTGCCTACTTATTAAGACCTTATTTCAGAAGATGATACATACCTTGATTGCAAAATATGAAGAAATCAAGATGGAACTGAACTGGAAACCTTCTTCCTGATGTCTAGCTTTCATAGTGCCAGAAAATGCTATTCATGGTCCTGGAGAAGAAAAGTCATCAACACTTTTGCCTAGCTGTGAACCCTATGAACAATACCAAACCTACAAACCTGACAGCCAAGATATACTCATAGTTGCAATAGTGGCATGACTGTTAGTCAGCAACTAACCACTCTCATATTGGATTTGAAGCCTACTCCTCTGCAAGAGGGAGTTGGTGCTTGATACTGTGATCCTAGTTTTAAAATAATATAAGGCTAAGGCTTCCCTCCCTTCCCCAGGTTCTAGAGAGGAAATTGGTTGGAAGGTGCTGTGAAATAATCTCTTTATAAACTGTGAAGATTTGTCACTGTGATTGGTTTAATAAAAAAGCTGATTGGCCAATAGCATAATAGGATAAAGTAAGGCAGGACAGCCAGACTAGGAGAATGCTGTAAATGGTAGAAATGTAACAATAATCATCTCTTAGCAATTTAGTGATAATTAAGTGAAGATAGAATATAGGGAAAAATACTGAGTGAATAGCAAAAATAGCTGTTATTGTTATGTTTTGAATAATTTCTGGGAGATAATTTGCATCTGTATGTCATATTTTTGTTAGAAAATTATACCTAAAAGAGGCACTCATATTTCTGGAATTTTGAGTACTTCCTTCAGATTGAAGCATTGCATATGTAAGTGAAAACTGAGAGATAATTAAGATGAATTTGGAAGGTTCCTAGAAGCCACATTATTGAGTACCTTGAGTGGTACTCCATGTAGTTAGAACTTCATTACAAAAGTAATGAGAAAGTTTGTGGGTCTTAGTCATACTCTAAGATGTATTTAGTAATAGCATGTAGCAGAGTTTGAACCAGTAGATAAATGAAGTCACAAACAGTAGTATTTTAGGAATGACAGGTGAAAAGGATGTACACAGATAAGATAAAATATATAATGCAATTTGTTTTCTAAATGTTAGAATGATTTCAAGTATTGATTCAGGAAAAGTCTATCACCCATGATGATTTTTTTTAATGGATAAAGTGAGGAGTGGCAGTGGCATGCTTAAAATTAAAAAAATGAATTACTACTTTCTTTGTATGATGCTTGATAGCATCATCACTGACTAGTTTATTAATAACTGAAGAAGCAATATGGCATAATAAAAATAATGAAGCCTGAAGCTATGTGTGTTCTGAGTTCAATTTGTTTATGACCATAGGAAGGTTATAGAAACTCTAACTTTCATTTTCCTGAGCTTGAAAATAGTGAATACCACAGAATATGACTGTGGGGATAGTTATAATCCCTAAAAATGCTTATGATATTATATAGCACCTAAGTTATTATTTAAAAATTTACAAATATCAAGCTAAGGAGATAGCTTAGTAGGTAAAATACTGGCTATACAAGCATAAAATCTTGAGTTAAATTCCTTCAAACCTATATAAAGCTGAATGTATTGGCATGTGCCTCTAATCCAAGTCATCCTATAGAAATATGGAACATGAACACTGTAAAATCTTGAGAAGCAAATAGGCCAGCTGGCCTGACTTATACAACTACAAAAAACAAAGGACCATGTCTCAAACATGTAGAATGTAAGGAACTGCTACATGAAACTGTTTGTTGACATCCACATATATGACTCAATATGCACACGTTTCCATCACAAACATAAATATATGAACACCATCCACACACACACAAGCATCATACAAACAAATTAAAATGCCATATTTAAAAAAATATAGCAGTTGAGTAATCATTTTATGTTCTCTTTGGAAGTGTTTGGGGCGGGTTTGATGGGATTCTGGCACTCGGGAGTCACAGAATACTGAGTGTTATAGTTGGGATGGAAAGGTATCCTGGATATCGGGAGCCAAGGAACAGTTTACAGCCCTGATTCAGCGAAAGGCTTCCCCAGTGTATCATCTCAGCTCTGGCAGAAGAGGGCTTCCGCAGCAAAGATGTTACAGTTAAGCTCTGCTCCCCTATATAGTGGAGATCGAGTGTAGCAACTCCACTCTGCCAGGGGAAGGTTTCCTGGGTGAAAGTGTTGCAGCCCTGCTCTGCTCGGCTCTGCCCAGGGTCGTCTCTGCTCCGCAGCCACAGCCGCAAAACAAGGTCTTCATCCAAACCACATTCAAGACATTTATGGGGGTGGAGGGATCCAGAAGTGGCTACCTCTGCCAGGGTGGAAGGAGGCAGCTTGTAACTACAAGCTGAACAGACACAGGGTTTATATAGGGATTCTTAGGGAGTGGAGCTTTTCCAGGGAGATTTCCATGGTGGGGATTGGTCAGATTTCAATCCCAGAGCTCAGATGGGCTAGATCTTGTGCTCAGGAATGGATTGACTTTCTGAACAGGTTTTGGGTCAGATTTGACTCTGCTTTCAGGACTAAAGTATGCTTCTTTCACTGGTCCTTTTTAGTATTTTGGCTCGAACTTTAGGACCAGGGTGTATTTCTTTCATTGGCTCTGATTCCTGGGCCAAAGTGTGTTTCTTTGGCACTGGTTTCAGGGTCAGGGTGCGTTTCTTTGGTTCTAGTTGCAGGGCCAAAGTGTGCTTCTTTGGCTCTCTTTAGCTGGCCTTGTTTCCATACACTCTTCCCTGGGAAATACTATTTTCTCTTGCACTTTGTATGTCTTAGTTGCCTGCAAGTCTTTGTCTAGGATTGGGTAATTATTTATACAAAGTAATATTATGTGAAATGAGTATATTTTATTTATATGCTTATGTATGTATGTGTGTGTGTGCATGTATAACAACAATTAAAGAAAAAGAGACCAGAGGCCATGAGTGAATGAGGAGATTGAGAAAGGAAATAGGGAAGTTCTATAATTATATTTTAACATCAAATAAAAATTAAAAAGAAGTACACTTCTTGATATACTTGAGCCAATAACATAAAATATGTGACAGTACAGTAATATACTAAAAATCATTTTAACCATGAGGTGCTAACACACATAATATACATGTTAAAACCCATTTAGATGAAAAACACATAAGAACAAAAAAGGAATTAATAACAGGAATTTAAAGATGAGCTATTTCCGTGTTCTAAAGCCAAAAGCCTTTTTGCTGGAATAGAAACCTCTAAGCACTTGCTTCGTATTCTGCACATTAAAACTTACTTACAAATTGTTTCCACCCTGCCACCGAACTTCAAAAAATGTGAAGTGCAAGGGTTAACAAACTTAAACATTTAAAGAGTCATGAAATGGACTGTTTCCGCTTTCCATCTGGCTTTTATCAATTGTAAGTCAGTTTCAGAAGGACTGCTACACAATCAAAACACACAATCTCCCTAGTCAGATAATTCAATTTTATAAATGAATTACTTATGCGCCTATAAGTAAATACATTCCTAAGCGTGAGGATATCGGCTGCTGTCAGTGAGATAATCAAATCCAGGGGAAAAGGCTATCCTTGTAAACACTCAAAAGGTCCCAAATTTCTGGAGTACGATAAATCCAATCAAAAACATTGTAGCCTTACAAAAAGGGTAAATTAAAAAAAAAAAAGGATATGTAGCTGAGAGACACAAGGTCAGCAGAGCAGACATTAAAAGAGAACAGCTTATTTTCTTAGAAAAAGCAAGTGAGTTAAAAGGAAAAGAAAGAACAATGCTATTCTATAGGTTTCAGCATCTGGGAAACATGCATTCATGCCAAGATAAACTGAACATTGCCCTGACAGATGACTAAGATCTCTGATAGACAGTGCAAAATGAAGGAAGGGGCTTTAGACTCCTAGAAACTTGAATGAATCCTATCTCTGCTACTAACCAGGTTGTGACCTAGGACAATTTATGCCCCACCCCCAATATTCAATTTTTCAAAGGTATAATGGAGGAAAATATGTCTATTTCCAATTGTTAGGTCAAGGGTAGGGGAATAATATGCCTAGTCTTGTGTCTGGTACACAGAAGGCACCAAAGAATAATAGTACCTCTCCAAATTTCCTATTGTTTTTGTAGGATTTAGGAGAAGTAACATTGCTCCTTAGACATTTTTTGCTTTCTGTAAGTAAACAATAAGGGAAGATAAGGAATAACACAAGTGTCAGCATATGGAAACTTACATATATGTAGAAATTTCACAGTGTAGCTTACATCAATATACATTAAGTTTGTAGAGAAATTCTAATTGTCCAAACAACTTTTTCATAATTAAATTATATAATTCACAAAGAGAAACTGCAGTATTCACAGGGAAGTTAATTTTATTGTAATTCAGAATACGAAAGTTAATACTGAGGTAATTCTTCTTACCTGTCTAAATTCACACAACTGAAAGAACAATCTTCTAATATTTCATGGTAAGATTGAAAGGAACATATTTAAAAATTTTAATGCCTTTTTTATAGATTGTCTCTATTTTGAGCTTTGTGTGAAATGTTTTGTTGTTGTTGTTGTTGTTTTCTTTGCAAATCAAGAATGGCCATGGAAATCACCTGGTAAAAGATTAAGTACTATCGTGTTTTGAAGTCTAATTCAAATTTTCCTTTTAAGAATTAAAATAGTAAATCATTGTACATAAAAATGCTCTAATAAATCAGCTAATACATACATAATTACTTAATAATCTTGACAGTGTGTTTTGAAAACATTCTTTGCTATTTCCTAGTAATGCAATTATTCTAGACTATGAGTTATTTCCCATAGAACTATTCTAGGCTATGAGTTATGAATATATAATGGAAGTCTTTTACCCATCTAATGAGAACATTAATAGTATTTGGAGTTTGAAGTTTGGTTTTTGTTTGGTTTTGGGTTTTGCTTGTTTGTTTTAGACAAGGTTTCTCTGTTTCTAGCTCTGGCTGTCCCATAATCCCTCTGTAGACCAGGCTGGCCATGAACTCAGAGAGATCTTCTTGCCTCTGCCTCCCAAATGCTGGGATTTAAGGTGTGTGTCACCATCAACCAGGCAGAATTGAGATTTTTTTAAAGTGGTTATTTTAAATAAATCTAGACTGGGGATTTCAATGTGTGATCTCTAACTACTTGATGGATTGTAAGTAAATGAGTATTCATCAAATCACAGCTCCCTCACTGCTTACACAAGAGAAATCACTTTCAGTCCCAACATTAAATGAGTCTTTGAGACACTAGTTGTTGTAGTCCATTTGTGCTATGTTAAGCAATTATCAGATATTGAGTCATTTATGAAGAAAATACATTTAATTCTCACATTTTGAGAATTGAAGGTCCAAAATCAAGGCACAGCCACATTTTTTTTGTTTTTGTTTTTGTTTTTTTGTTTTTTGTTTGTTTGTTTTTTGATGGAGGCTGCTCATGGTTTCCAAAATCAGACCTGTGGTATATCCTCCAGAGGAAATGAACACTATTTTTATTTTTTCCATATTTTTTTCAAGATAGGGAGTGGGGGGGAATGGGATGGGAGGGTGGTCAGGGGGGCATGGGAGGGAGGGTGAAAGGGAGAGAAGAAAAGGGAACTGGGATCGATATGTAAAATAAGAAAAATAAATAAATAAAAAATAAGCTTTCTTTTTATCATTTGGTTCAAAAGTGAGTGATGCACATTGTTTTCACTTACAGCCTATAGGCCAGAATACAGGTCATAACTACAACGAATCTGGGACATATTGAACACCATATGGATATGTAGTAATCAGTAAAATTTCTCTGCTATTAGAGGTAGTATCCACCAAGCACTTGATATGTACCAAAAAACGTGTTGTGCTATTATTTAGTGCTCACCTTTACCTTGTATTCTAGATATGGCAATTTTTTTCTGATTAAAAATTTGAGTTTTAGAGTGACAGTTTTAACAAAATTACACTGATAATAAGTGAAAATGCCTTGTTATCCTAGAACCAACACCACACTAATTTGTATAAAGCCACAAACGCTTCATTTTCTATCTTAGTAACTTTTGATCCTTTATAAATCCAAGCTATAGTTTTCACTTCTTCAGAAACCTGATTTCTATTTCAACTTTTACCTTCACTTTAAATGAATGACAGACATATTCAGGAAGCAAAAATAATTAATTCTAATGAAAATTCGCTTGTTCCAGTTTCCTTCTTTTCTCACATTAGTACTCCCTCATGCAGGAAGCATGAAAATGTGCCCAGAAAATGTGTTTATCTGTTTGAGTGTACATCCTCTTGTTCCATTACATATAATGTATGTCCCTTATTACCCATTCCCTGTATACAGAAAGATGACTATTGTCTTTAGGACAACTCACAGAAAACAAAGACATTGTTAATGATTCAGAATATTCCTGTCTTAGTTTACTTTCCATTGCTGTGATAAAACCATGTCTAAAGACAGGTGGTGATGGAAAGTTTCATCTCAGCTTATAGCTTACAATCCATCATGAAGGGAAGGGAAGTCAAAGCAGAAATTTGAAGGCAACCCCTGAAGCAGAAGCAATAAAAGAACCAAGTTTACTAGCTTGCTTCTCTTGTCTTTCTCAGCCTGCTTTCTTATATTATCCAGGACCACTGCCTAAGGGTAGTACAGCCCACAATGGGCTCAGTCTTCCCAAAGAAATTATTAAGAAATTTCCCCCACAGACTTGCCTACAGACCTATCTTATGGAGCCTTTTTTTTTTTTCAATTGAGGTTTCCTCCTCTCAGATGACTAGTTTGTGTCAAGCTGATAAAACTAGTCAGCACAGCTCCTTCCCTAGAAATTTATAATGAACTTTACCAAGTCAAACTGTACAAGGAATATGTGGAGATTACACCCTTGTAAAAGCTGTTCCTTACAGTGTTCAGCTTATTTGCCTCTTGTCTGTGGTCATAATAAAGACAGTGTCTGTCAGGTCTTGTGGTAGACTGATTCCCACTTTCCTGAGGAACTGTCATACTGATCTCCA
Source organism: Phodopus roborovskii (assembly GCF_943737965.1). Lineage (NCBI taxonomy): Eukaryota > Metazoa > Chordata > Mammalia > Rodentia > Cricetidae > Phodopus > Phodopus roborovskii. The sequence goes on along the minus strand of NW_026125791.1, from coordinate 1,178,603 downwards.
AAATGGCTGTACGAGTTTGCACTCTCACCAGCAGTGGAGGAGTGTTCCCCTTTCTCCATATCCTCTCCAGCATAAGTTGTCATTGGTGTTTCCAATTTTAGCCATTCTGACAGGAGTACTATGGCATTTCAGAGTTGTTTTGATTTGCATTTCCCTGATAGCTAAGGATGTTGAGCACTTTCTTACGTGTCTTTCAGCCTTTTTGATTTCCTCTATTGAGAACTCTCTCTTCAGTTCTGTCCCCCATTTTTAATAGGGTTATTAGGTGTTTTGTGACTAGTTTCTTGAGTTCTTTGTATATTTTGGAGGTCAGCTCTCTGTCAGATGTAAGGTTGGTGAAGATCTTTTCCCAGTATGTGGAAGCATAGTATTTTTTATTATGATTTTCTACTATTTTTTATCAAAGATGTCTTGTGCTCTAAATAGTACAAATATAAAATGCTATATAATCTGCGAGGATGGTCATAGAGTAACTGAAAAATTAGGGCCTCTTGCTGATCTATATATGATATGCAGTGTAAATAAGAAATTTGATTTCTACTATATCACTTAAAATTGGTGGTTATTGTTAAGAAGCATGGGTATACACTATTCCAGATTATTTACTATTAACATTATCAACATTTGAGACTATATAATGATGTAGTGAAAATCATAGAGCTCTAGAAATAAAGAGACTAGCATTGCAGGCTTATTTAACCAAGACTGGAAGCAAATAATTAAATTGCTCACTTCCTCATTTCATATATTTCACAAATGTCAAGGATATTATTAAACCTTCAGTACAGGTTCCTGTGAAGATACAAGAAAATGCAGTTTTTAAAGTCAAGAACATGTACAATTATTATTTCTATTTGACATGAGGGTATGATTTTTGGATGTCTAAAAATCAAAGTTCTAGTGTATAGTGAATATATTACATTTGCCTGTCAAGTTCCTCCTTTCTTCATTATGAAAGAAATTATTTAAACTATAAATGAAGAATCATGGGGTGACTCAAGGTCTCACACTGGAGAGTGACTTTGTCTTAAATGCATAGCAACCATCCTGCCTCAGCCTCTTAATTCTGGGATATAGCTGTAAACCACCATGCATGACTGAAAACTCCTTCACTAGTGACTACTTTCATTATTCCAAAAGACACCATATAAGCTTACAGAGGAGGGAAGCAACCAACTATATTATCTATGAATGACAACAATGTGATACACATACTAACAGCTCTCTAATTGCACTTGAGACCCACTCAACAAGAAGGAAGTCATGCCTGATAGTGGAAACTTATTCATATATCCAGGGATAATAAAGTCATGAATCTTAGAGGAGAACCTACAGACACCACTTTACTAAACCATCATGGTCCTTAACTACATTTTAATTATATTTCTTTATAGCAATAGATAAGTATAATTCTCACTTCTTGTAACGATGGAAACTAACTACTACAGAAAACTAATCAAAATGTAGAGTCATGGAGCCTGGTCCAAATGGACACATCTATGAAACACCTTCTGCATCTAACGCTCAAGAATTATTGTGGAAGTAGGTATGGGAAGACTCTAAGAGCAAAATGAACACGGAGATTTTTGCCAGCTAGAAATATCACAAACTGTACTCATAAAGTCTCATTAGCATGACTATCTAAATATTAGCTGAACAAGGACAACAATGAACATGCTAACATGGATGGGTGAAAGCCCAGGAGATCTCACCCATATACCAAAAACTACAGGCAACTGAAGGATGCTGAGAGTTGGAGAAATAGTCTTCACCAAGGAGGAGCACACCAACTAGTTATTTAGTACCAAGTGCTTATCTCTGAAGACCTAATTAAGTAGCATTACACAGACTGAGCACATTGTATTTATATACTTAAGAATATAAATATAATATAAATATAGCTGGGCGGTGGTGACACATGCCTTTAATCCCAGCACTCGGGAGGTAGAAGCAAGCAGATCTCTGTGAGATTGAGGCCAGCATGGTCTACAGACTGAGTGACAGGAAAGGCTCCAAAGCTACACAGACAAACCCTGTCTTGAACCCCCCCAAAAGAGTATAAATGTATAATAATTTTATATATGATATATGTACAATACATAAACAGTTAATACAAATAGGCTAGAATTTGAAATAGAGAAAGGAGGATATGTATGTGGTAGGATTTGGGGGAGGAAAGGACAGTGGAAAAAGAAAGAAAAACTTAAGATTAAAAAAAAGAAAATAATTTTTAAAAGATAATTTAGTCTGTACCATAGCACACCAAGTAGAAATTTTAATAGATATTATCAATCTAGTCCAATTGCCTCAATTTTATAGATAACAATTTTGGTCAAGGATAAAAGGGTGGGGGAACTGGAATTGATATGCAAAACAAGATTTTTTCTAGTTTAAATAAAAAAATATATACAAAAGAAGTCTTGTTTTTGAATACCATGTAATACTGTTTACTCTTCAGTGTTGTACTATTTCATTTTAGAATTCTTTAATTTATAGTTTTTTTTAATGTTGTAACTTTTCTTGTATTCCATATGTGTATTCTCTTAAAGATTCTGTAATAAAAAGGCAATCCTGATGAAGATTCACAGATTGATGGAAGCTATTGAGTTTGATACAAGTTTATGTGAAATATTGAGTGACCAAGATTTATGATTAGTATTTATCTTTAAAAACCTATCAAGTCTTACAAGAACATGCATCTTTGTTTTAGATGATCCATATGGTACATGTTGTTCTTTTGATACAACTATTGCCTAAGAAACACAAACACAAGACTCAGCGCCCACGTGGAGTTTATTGAAAGAGGGGGGTAGCTGGTGGCCAACCGAAAGCAGGAAAGAGAGAGAGAGAGAGAGAGAGGCAGAGAGAGAGAGAGAGAGAGAGAGAGAGAGAGAGAGAGAGGCCAGAGAGAGAAAGAGAGAGGTGCGCTTGGCATGGTTGCTTTAAAAGGGGGGGCTTGTGCATGAGTAACTGAGTCCTCTGGCAGCCAGGTAAAGATTGACCTAGCAATGACATGGCCTTGAGCATTCCGCCCATCGTTGAGGGTGGGGGTCAGCAGGCTGTTGATTCCTAACAGTACATATATGAACATTCTGGTAAATGAAGACTATTCTCATAAAGTGAATGAGGGGTTTTCTAAAAAGTTGCCAATTTTTAGTAACGGTACACAGATAGCAAGTTGATTAAACTAAAGTGTTTGAACATCAGTTCAAATGTACTCTAAATGTACTCTAAAACAATGTGTTCAACCATTTTCTGTGGGGAAACATCTCTCCAGTAAATGAGATAATGTATATGGATTAACATAACAAATATATGCTTATTTTAGGATAAAATATTACCACAGAACCAAATAGCTACCATAGTCCCTAAAATATGTTCTGACAAACTTATTTTAATACTTGATTAATTATTTTAAAAACTATAGCAAAAATAGGGGTAAAAAACCAAACTCTTGTTACTTATTTGAGAAATAAAAGTAGTTGACATGCACATTAATGTAATAGCCATTCTGTGTCAGTGTTTTACAATAGACTCAAGATTGAACTGGAATTAAACACAACTAATAATTTATATATATTTAATGATCCCCCTCTCACTAGTGATTTTGAGTAGCAGGATTTCGTGTTGTCTAGATCTGTTCTATATTACTGTACTCAGTTAATTTGACTGTTAGTGACTATATTCCCATACTATAAAGATTGATTTCTTGTATGGAATTTTTTTTCTTCTCTAGCCTTGTTTCTGTCATGTTTGAACATCTGTATCAAAAAGAGTGACTCTTATAGTTCAAAACATGCTTGAAGTCAGACATCTCCGATTATTACCCTTCTCTTATAGCGGCTATGTAACTTGAATAACTCATTGATATTTCTGGATGTTTTTACTACAGCTATCTCTGAGCTGTAATTTCTGTTGTAACAGTCAACTACTTTTTTTTAAATATAAAGTTACTTAGTTTAGCCAACAAATATACTATTCTCTATTCATGTTCCCATTTGATTTTCTCTTGTTTTTGCCATTTCGTTTTTCTTTTTTATTATATTAGTTTTTATATTAATTTATTTTTATTTTATATATAGATCTTTGTTCCCTTTCCTTCCCTCCCTTTTTTCCATCTCTCCCACCCTCCCATGCACCCTGACCACCCTACCCTCCCATCTGCCCTGCTCCACATGTAGGATAATACCTCCCAGGAGGGGGTCATCTAAATCTGTCAAGTCATGTGATGTAGGGACTAGGACTTCTCTCCTGTCTCTAGGTTAAGGGAGTTATCCCTCCATGGGGGAATGCGCCCCCAAAGTCCTTTTGTGCCCCAGGAATATATCCTGGTTTCACTGTATGAGGTCCCTTAGACTGCCTAGGCCTTCTAGCTGAGACCCATTTTCATGGGGTCTGAGTCAGTCCTATGCTGGATTCCCAGCTATCAGTCTGGGGGCCCATTAGCTCCTTCTTCTAGTTCAGGTAAGCTGTCTCTGTGTGTTTCTGCAGCCTGGTCTTGTCCTCACTCTCTGCCAATTTGTTTTTTTTTTTTTTTTTTTTTTTTTTTTTTATTGCTAATAAAAAACAGGCCTGAGGCTGCTGGTCAAGAGCCATGGCAAAGTCAAGAATAACATTTGGATTCATATTGCACTTACTTTTCAGGTGAATTTCTCAGAATTAGGTTCCCAAATAATTATGTACATACAAAGAATTGACCGACCAAATTACTATATGCTCTTCCCTTTTTCTCAGCCAATTCTCTGCTTTGCTCTCAATTTTTCTTTCACCTTGTCCATGTATGTCTCCCAAACAAAACTGAGTTTTCAGTGTATTCTTTTGCCCTGTTCTTGCTGTTTCCTCAATTTAAGTCACCTTTTTAAAATAAAATTGAGAAGCCCACTTACATTTTCACATTATCTAAATTGTAATTTTGTCCATCTCAGAAACAGTATAAAACTTCCCTTCTTGTAGGGGGCTCTATTTTCTATATGCTACAAATGTTATAGGGAAGGAAGAGCATCAAATGCTACCTCTTTTCCAAATATTCTCTTTGATATTCACTGTTCAGATGTACAAAAACTGAGCACTAAGTTTAGTTTTTCTTCACTAAGCTGACATCATTATACATTATGAAAGTGGTAGAAACAATGTGGTGTATAGATGGTCATAGAGCATTAGAATACCAGGATAGCATGACAGTCTGGTTTAACATTGAAACACATTGACTGAAAAATGTATAATGGGCACTCAAGAGTTGGCTCAGCAGTTAAGAGCATATGTCACTCTTGCAAAGGATCTGAGTTTAATATCCAGCATTGACATGGTACTCATAACTGTTTGGAATTCCAGTCCCATGAGATACAAAGTTCTCTTCTTATCTCCACAGGCACCAGGAACAAGTGATGCACAAACATACATTTAGGTTAAAATACTGATATACACAAAAAATAAAGTAAAATAATATGTGATGTAGTATTCCAATTTGAAAAGGAATATTCAGTTTTATACCATATTTCAAATGGGATAATGACAAATTAATTCACCTTAAGGGGTAATCTCTATTGTAAATAGTCTGAAAATAAGATTATATAGCAGAAGTTTGAAGGAGCCTGTGCTAACATATTAGAGAAGTATGGGTTTAGGGTTACAATAGGTCTCTTCAAAAACTGAAATTATATTGTAAATGTGATAAAAATCATCTCCTGGGTCTAAACATTGAATGAATTTAGTAGAAATTGAAGGAGAACTCTTTAATTCTAATTAGCAGAAATGTCTGAATAAAGATGTACATACTTAATCAATGAGATACTTTTTAGGAAATGTTCAACTACACTCATAACCATTTATGTGCTTCCAAAATAAAATCATTGCTTAGAGATGACTTACAAAAATAATAGAAATTTTTTTTCTGCTTCTACCCGTTCCATGTCTAAACACTGTGAATCTATGCTTTGTTTTTGTGTACCTGGGGAATAATGAAGTTTCTAATACTAAAACATCATAGTTTGACTTTCTGACATTCTCATTCACTACGATTGGTCTCACATATAATTGTAAAATGCTAACTGCCTTTTCTAAAACAACTTTCTGAATGTTTTAAAAATCCTCTATGTAGTTGGCAATACCAAAGAAACACTTGTTTGTATACCATTTCTACCTCTGCATTGCCTACGATGAATAGATTTATCCAGGAATATGTTCAACTTACTAAATGTCTATTGTCCATAACAGCTATATAATATCCAAGAAGTATTATATTATTCATATTCTGTGTACCACATATTTAAAATGTAGGAAATTAATACATTGATTAATTGAACTTGATGAGAGTGATAAAGAACTTGTAATCTCCTGGAAAGAACACAGTAGAAAAATCACATAATTGATATTGAAATAGAAAATTTTCCTGTCAGTCATGCCAAATGTTAAACATAAGAAATGAAATGCAAATATAGGTTTGATCCATGGCAACAGCATTCAAAAATAACTCCAGACCTTAAAATTTTTTATTTTCTGTGTTTGCATCACCCTATAAAGTACTGATTTTTCGAATCAAATGAAATTAATTTAGGTCTTTTCAAATTAAGACCTATGCAAAGGACTGTAGTAGATTAACATTTTATGTCATATGGAAAGTACCACATTTCTAATTCTGAATTAATATGTTGATACATTTTGAGGTACAATTGCTGATTTGTATACTAAAGATGAGCAGTTATTAAAATGAAAAACAATGTAGGCAATCTATTCCAATACTTAAGTCTGAAATCATTAAGTGAAGGAAAGAAATCAACCAGATCTCTATTGTTTCATATATATTATATCTTTTAAAAAGTGAACCATAAGTCTCCTGTGACATTCCAGTTTCATTTATTTTTCTCACCTAGGAAGCTTTATTGGTGATGACAGATGACAGAAATTCCTTACAATCATCATGAGTTTGGCAAGTGCTTTGCATATTTTGGCACTTCATTATAGAGAGGACCTGAAAAATCTACTGCCAACATCCCACTAAATTGCACCTTTAAAAGTCTTTTTGATGTCTCCACTATTCAACTCCAATATTCCTGTAAAATTCTAGAATAAGTACAGTTATGCATTCCACAAAGAATGGCCTCCAGTAATCAGCTCTTACAAAGTTCAGGAGGTCCTATTTTCATGGGGGAAGTGCTTTAATCAAGATTAATTTTTTCCAGTTTTCAGTAATCGGAGCTCTTCCTGAGTTTTCCTCAACTCTCCTTTAGTTTGAAATTATCAAATTTCCATGGCAATTAAATGAAAAAGTATGACTTTATGGATCATTCTGTACAATAGTTGCCAAGGTACAAGTGAAATTAAGGAAAAGAGAGCACAGTATTTAGCATGAAAGCTATAGGCTCAGAGCATAGGTCTGTGGCAAAGTACCTACATTATTAAAGAGTTTTGAGTTCTCACTGGATGTATTTCCTGCTTGCTTTATCTGTATTTCCCAAATTTTATTCTCAAAAAATTCTATAGTTAAAGAAATGTGTAAGAGCATAAAATTACGTTTTGTTTTGTGCAAACCCAAATTCAGTCCATAATGAAACCACAGATAAGTAGAAATGGTTCTTTTTAAAGTAAAATAATTTTATAAATATCATCCTCTAAATGATTTTCATCTGTTCTTTGAAATAACCTTCATGTATTTTGGAGATCAGCCCTCTCTCTATCAGAGATGAGGTTGGTAAAGATCTTTTCCATTTCTGTGGACTGCTGTTTTGTCTTATTGACCATGTCTTTTACCTTACAGAAGCTTCTCAGTTTAAGAAGGCCCCATTTATTAATTGTTGATCTCAGTGACTGTGCTACTGGTATTCTTTTCAGCAAGTGGTCTCCTGTGCCAAAACTAGACATCAAAATACCAAATAATGCAGTGAAAAGATGGGGTACAGATCTACATAAAGAATACTCAGAAGGAGAATCTCAAATGGCCAAAAGACATTTAAGGAATTGCTCAACATCATTAGTCATTATGAAATAACTCAGAGATACCATCTAACACCTCACAAAATGGCTAAGAAAAAAATACTGATGACAGCCTATGGTGGGGAGAATGTGGAATAAGGGGAACACTCTTCCACTGCTGGTGGTAGTACAGAATTGTACAGCCACTTTGGAAATCAGTATGGTAGTCTCTCAGAAAATTGGGTATCAATCTACCTCAAAATCTAGCATATACCCAAAGAATGATGAATGTTGTAACAAGGACACTTGCTCAATTATATTCCTAGCAGCATTATTTATAATAGCCAAAACCTGGAAACAACATAGATGCCCCTCAACTGAAGAATGGATTAAAAAAAAATGTGGTACATTTATGCAATGGAGTAAATGTGTAAAAAAAAATACATATGAAATCTGTGGGCAAATGGATAGAACAAGAAAAAAAATCATCCTGAGCAAGGTAACCCAGACCCAGAAAGACAAACATAGTATGTTCTCACTCATAACTGGGTACTAGATGTAATGTAAAGGATAACCAGAATAAAACCCACAGTTCCAGAGAAGCTAGGTAATAAGGAGGACCCTAAATGGGATACATGGATTGCCATGGGAAGGGTAAACATATGAGATCTCCTGGTTGAATGGTGGGAAGGGAAGGAGATCTCCTGGTTGAACTGTGGGTAGGGAAAGCAGTAGAGGGTAGGAGATGGGAGATGAGAACATGAGGAAATGGGGTTGGGGGAGGGATGGAGAAGGAGAGCAAAGAAGGAGATATCTTGATGGGCGGAGCCATATGGGGTTAGGGAAAAACCTGTTGCCAGGGAAATTCACAGGGATCCACAAGGATGACGCCAGCTAAGACTCCTGGCAATAATGGAGAGGGTACCTGAACTGGTCTTCCCCTGTAACAAGATTGGTGACTACCCCAACTGTCATTGTAGAACCTTCATCTAGTAACTAATAGAAGCAGATGCAGAGATCCACAGGCAAGTACCAGTCTGAGCTACCAGAGTCCAGGTGAAGAGAGGGAGGAGAGATTATATGAGCAAGGGGGTGTGTCAAGATCATAATGAGGAAACCCACAGAGACAGCTGACCCTAACTCATGGGAGCTCAAAGACTCTAGACTACCTGTTGGGGAACCTGCATGGGACTGAACTAGGCTTTCTGCATGTGGATAACAGTTGTGTAGCTTAGTCTGTTTGTGAGAGCCCTGGCAGTGGAACTAGGATCTATTCTTGGTGCATGATCTGGCTTTACTGAGCCCATTCCCTATGGTGAGATGCTTTGCACAGCATTGAAGCGGGGGGGGGGGGGGGACTTGGTCCTACCTCATCTTAATGTGCCAGGCTTTGTTGACTCCCTATGGGGGGGCCTTACTTACTATTTCTGAGGAGTGCATCAGGGATGGGATGGGGGAATGAGGGACAGGAGGAAGTGAGAGAGGTGGGACTGTGGTTGGTATGTAAAATGAAAAAAAATTAAAATAAAAAAATAAAAAAAAGAATCTTCATAGAAAAGACCATTATACAACTAGCTATGTTTCTGGATGTTTCTGGATGCTGGTGTGGTGGTGCTGGGGATTCCTGTGGTCCTTAAGTACTAATTATTATTATAATCTTTCCTTTCAATGAATAACTTAGACCCTCTAAGTCATGATCCTGCCTGTCAGCAGATTTCCATGCTGATATCTGAAGAATACATGGGAATATGCATGAGAAAAGCAACTGAAAATGGGACAAGAGATCAAATCTCTCAATTCTAGTTGCATTGGAATAAATTGTACTATTGTACTTTGATTTTTGTAATATGTTAAGTATATCTGATGCAACTTATGTGCAGATGACTCTAATTAGTTTTAGATGTTATTTTACTTTTCTCTTGCTTTCCACAATCTAAGTTCTCTTTCCTGCCATATATCACCAATACACCTTTAATATGTTCCCTGTCCTCTATTAAACATAATCTGTCATGGAATTTGTCCTAATTGATGTTTCTATCACTGTGTAGAGACACCAAGACCATGGCTTATAATAGAAAGCATTTACTTGAGGATGGATTACAGTTCAGGGGTTTGGTCCATTAACAACACAGTGGAAACATGACATCATGCAGGCAGACATGGTGCTGAAGAAGCTGAGAGTTCTACATTTTAATCTGTAAACAATGAAATGAAACTGTCATGCTAGGCCTAGCTTGAATATATAAGACCTCAAGGCGTGCCCCTACAGTGACACACTTCCTCTGACAAGGCCACACTTCTTCCCGCTACAGGGCCACACTTCCTAATGGTGTTACTACCTATTAGTCAAACATTCAAACATGAGACCATGGGTGACATTCTATTCAAACCAGTATAGGATTCTTCCTCAATTACTTTTGTTTCAGCTACACTGAATCTCTTATTAATAAATTTATTTATTTAAATTAGAAAAATGTTATTTTACATATCAATCCCAGTTCCCTCTCCCTCCCATCTTTCCATGCCCCCCACTGAACCCCCATCCCCTCATCTGTGCACTCCCCAGGAAGTGTGAGGCCTTTCATGGGGTATCATCAAAATCTGTCCAGTCATTTCGGGTAGGGCCTAGGCTCTCCCCCTTGTCTGTAGGCTAAGGGAGTAACCGTCTGTGGGAAAAGGTCTTCCTAAGCTGTTTTTGCACTAGGGATACATCCTGGTTCCACTGCCTGAGGCCCCATAAACTGCCCAGTTCTCCTAGCTGACACTCACGTTCAGGGGGCCTGGTTTGGTTCCCCAGCTGTCAGACTGGTGTTCATGAGCTCCTACTTGCTCAGGTCAGCTGTTTCTGTTTTTGTAGGTTTTCCCAGTGTGGTTTTGACCCTTTTGTTTGTCACTCTTCCCTCTCTGAAACTGGATTCCAGGAGTTTGGCTCTGCTCTTACTTGTGGATCTTTGCTTCTGCTTCCATCAGCTACTGGATGAAGGCTCTAGGATGGCATTTAAAGTAGCCACCATTCTCATTATAAGGGAAGGACATTTAAGGCAGCCTTTCCACTATTGCTTAGATTCTTAGTTGAGGTCTTCCTTATGGATCTCTGTACAATTCCATATATCAGATTTTCCTTTAAACCTATAATGACTCCCTCTATTGATGTGTCTCTTTTCTTGCTTTCCTGTACTCATCTCCCCACTCAATATTCCTGATCCCTCATATTCTCCTCTCCCTCTTCTTCTCCCATTCTCTTTTTCCTACCTTCTTCCCCCTGCTCCGTTCTCCCAATTTTTTTCAGGGGCTCTTCTTCCTTATCCTTCATCAAAAGACATGGTCCTCCTTGTTTCCTACCTTCTCTGGAGTTGCTCTATGTCTAATATTTGTATATGAGTGAGTACATATTTGTCTTTCTGTGACTGGGTTACATCACTTAGGATGGTTCCTTTGAGTTCCATCCATTTGCCTGTGAATTTCAAGATTTCAATATTTGTTTGTTTGTTTTTTCTTGCTTTTTTTTTGTTTTCTTTCACTGAGTAGAACTCCATTGTGTAAATGAACCACATTTTCTGTATCCATTCTTTGGTTGAGGGGCATCTAGGCTGCTTCTAGGATCTGGCTATTACAAAATAATGCTGCTATGAGCATATTTGAATAGATGTCTATGTTGTATGAGTGTGCATACTTTGGGTATATGCCTAAGAGTGGAATTGCTGGATCTCAAGGTAGACTGGTTCCCATGTTCTGGAATTTCCAAAGTGACTGTACAAGTTTGTACTCCCTCTAGGAATGGAAGAGAGTTCCCCTTTCTCCACATCCTCTCCAGCATGAGTTGTCGTAGGTGTTTTTCATTTTAGCCACTCTGACAGGAGTAAGATGGTATCTCAGAATTGTTTTGATTTGCATTACCTTGATGGCTAAGGATGTTGAGCAATTAAGTGTCTTTCAGCCAATTTAGATCCTTCTATTGAGAATTCTCTTTAGTCCTATACCTCACTTTTAATTGAATTATTTGGTGTTTCAATGACTAGCTTCTTGAGTTCTTTGTATATTTTGGAAATCAGCCCTCTGTCAGATGTGGGGTTAGTGAAGATCTTTTTCCCAGTCTGTGGGCTGCCTCTTTTTCTTGTTGACTGTGTCCTTTGCCTTACAGAAATTTCTTAGTTTCAGGAGATCCCATTTATTAATTGTCGATCTCAGTGACTGTGTTACTGGCTTTATGTTCAGGAAGAAATCTTCTGTGCCAATTCATTCAAGGGTACCTCCCACTTCCTCTCCCAGTGTGGCTGGATGTATGTTGAGGTCTTTAATCCATTTAGACTTAAGTTTTGTGCAAGCCAATAGATATGGATCTGTCTGCAATTTTCTACATGTCAGCATCTAGTTATGCCAGCACCAACCATTTGTTGAAGATGCTTTCTTTTTTCCATTGTATAGTTTTAGCTTCTTTGTCAAACATCAGATATTCATAGGTGTGTCTGTTAATATGAGGGTCTTCAATTCAACTTTGCTGGTCTTCCTGTCTCTTTTTTGCATCAATACCAAGCTGTTTTCGTTACCATAGTTCCATAGTAGAGCTTGAAGTCAGGGATAGTGATGTCTCCAGAAGTTCCTTTATTGTACAGGGTTGTTTTGGCTATCCTGTTTTTTGTTTATTTGTTTGTTGTTTTGTTTTTCCATATAAAGTTGAGTATTGTCCTTTCAAGGTCTGTGAAGAATTGTGCTGGTATTTTGATGGGGCTTGCATTGAATCTGTAGATTGCTTTTGGCAAGACTGTCATTTTTACTATATTGAGCTTACTTATCCAAGAGCATGGGAGATCTTTCCATTTTCTGGTATCTTCTTTAATTTCTTTCTTTAATGACTCTAAGTTCTTGTCATACAGGTATTTCACCTATTTGGTTAGAGTTACCCCAAGATATTTTATGTTGTTTGTGGTTATTGTAAAGGGTCATGTTTCTCTGGTTTCTTTCTCAGCCTCTTTATTTTCTATATATAGTAGGGCTACTGATTTTTTTGAGTTAATCTTGTATCCTGACATGTTGCTGAAGGTGCTTATCAGCTGTGAGAATTCACTGGTAGAATTTTTACTGTCACTTATGTGCCTATCATCTACAAATATTGAAAGTCTGACTTCTTCCTTTCCAATTTGTATCTCCTTGATCTCCTTTTGTTGTCTTATTGCTCTAGCAAGATCTTCAAGTACAATATTTTCTTGTTCCTGATTTTAGAGGAATCACATTGAGTTTCTCTCCATTTAGTTTGATGTTGGCTGTTGGTTTGCTGTATGTTGCCTTTATTATGTTTAGGTATGTTCCTGTTATCCCTGATCTCTCCAAGATCTTTATCATGAAGGGGTGTTGAATTTTTTAGAAGGTTTTTTTCAGCATCTAGTGAGATTATCAAGTGATTTTTCTTTTTCAATTTGTTTTTATGGTGGATCACATTGAAGGGTTTTGATTTTTTTTTCAATCATTCCAATGGTCACAACACAGCACAACACAACATTATAAATATCCATGAGTGAAATATTTTTCAAATTGAAACAAATAGAATCCCTAAAGAATTATAATGACATGTAGGGAAGTGCATTTATAATTTTGTGATAGAGAAAACATTTAAAATGTTAAAGATCCAGAATACAGAAAAAGACAACAAAAACGTGTATAGAACACAGTAACAAGAATAGTACCAGGAAACAGAAAAAAAGATGTTGTGTGAGAGTGACAGGTAATGGAAAACAGAGAGGTCAGATAGCATGTGTCCAGAGAGGCATGTGTCAAGTCCTGGAAGCATTCAGTGGAGCCAACCCTAGGTATGCCAGCTGCTCAGCAACATCCTTCAACAGCCAGGAGACTGCACTAGATGTACAGCACTGGGATCTTCCTGGAAGCCACTCTGGTACCAAGCTTGTGTGCAGTGCTATTGGTGATGACCAATGAGTTGAAGATCGGCTGCTGACTGCACACAAGCTGACCCACTATCCATGAATGTCTGCCTGCTGCCATACTCCCAAGTGTCAAGAGCCTGGGAAGGGCCTGCACCTTCAGGGCCCCAGGAGTCCTGCACCTACCCTAGGGTCTCCACATACCCCAACTCAACCAAGGTTGATGCCTTAATAGATCTTGTTTGCCATATGAAAAACAAAAAGAGTACATTGAAATGTATACAACTAAAATATTTTTTCCAGAGTCTAAAACAACAACACAAGTTTATTCAGTTAATTTATAAGAAAATATTGCATAAGGAATGGGCAGAAATAATTCAGGGAGAAGGAGATGAATGTCACAGGCAGTAAAAAAGATGGAAAATATCAATTGCAATGTTACTAAAATAAACAATGCAAACAATTCCCATTAATCTGATGGAGAAATTATAGTGCCATCAAGTGATACTATGCCATAAGGATATTTAAATTATTATGATTCTTTGATCCCCTAGTAAATTATCTTATTATTGAAGCCAGATCACTAAATTATCTGTTTATTACCTTGTAGAAGAAATAAATCCTGGGAGAGCAGCTCTACTTCATATAGTAAATTTAGCTTTTAAAATTACTTCATCATCTTCTCTAGCATTAATCTTCCAGTAGTGCATTTACCACAAGAAAGAAAACTATACTGTCATGTTCTAGGTACTAAAACCATTAATTTATTCATATACTTTTAGTTTTTGCAGCATACCTTTATTTTTTTAAGTTCTCCTTGATTATGACAGTTTCTAAGATTTATATTGAAATAGTATTGGTTGAATATTTTAGAAAAGGTCCCCAATTTTGATATATCCAGTTGGTTTATATGAGCAGAATCACAGAGGTAAAATGCTGTTTATATTGCATAATATCAAGTGTATATGCCACTGACAAAAATCCTTATATGTAGCAAGGTTTTTATATTATAAACTTGAATTAGTTTCTGATACAACATGCCTTTCTTTTTTATTCCATTCCTTTCATTATTGCATTGCTATATATTTTGTCAATGATAATATTTTTGTCTCCCTTTTAAGGCATTCCAAGTTGTGGTGCATTTAATTGGAAAAAGCACTAAGGCTGTTTGAAGGAGAAATGTCGTGCATAAGATCAAGCATTTGAATACCCGGGCTCAAATTGATGGTACTTTTTGGTGAGGTTTAGGAGGTGTACCCTTGCTGGAGAAGGAAGTATGTAACTTTGTTTTGAGATTTATAGCTTTTCTCACTGTCTCTGCTTTCTGCTTACGATTGAGATATGATCCCCTCAGGTTTCTGCTCCTGCATGCTATGCTTGCCCATGCTTATTCACCATGATAGGCTCTTTATCCCCCTTGAACCAAAAGCCCAAACAACTGCTTTTTTTCTGTAAGATGCCTTGGTTATCATGTTTTGTCACAGCAACAGAAAAGAAACTAATGCAAACTTATAAATAAATTACTTGGAATTCTGTATTATGATATTGTCTATTTGAGGACTCAACTTGTTGAGAATTTGGCCTTTGTGAACTCTTTCCAAAAGCTCTTCTGTTTTTTGAATTCCTCTATTATTGTAAGTTGTTTAGCTCTTTGTTACTTTCTTAATGTACAGGATGCTCTATAATTTGATTATACATGCTCTGTCTCAGCATACATATGTACAGAAATGCATAAGAATGTATAAATGCATCATCTATGGATCTGTGCATATGTGTCTCTATTTTTATCATTTTAATACAATATTTTTATTTATCTTTGAGAATTTCATGTATTCATAAAAAGTATTTTAATGACATTTATTGATACCTCTTTTCTTCCATCTCTAGGGCTATCCTCCAATTTTATACTCTCTTATTGTTTTCTTATAACCACTGACTCCAATTAAAAAAGCCTTTTGAATTTAATATGTATGTGGTTTTGATGTACCTATTATTAAAATAATAATTATAATAATAATGTTATTTGGTTTTATAAGTCGAGCATAATTTCCATTTTAAAATGTTATGGAAATATTCTTATTAAAATGTAAGAGAGACTTTAAAATGCAGGTGAGTATCATTTCTGTTTACACAATAAAGTGAAATGAAGAGATTTCCAGCATAAGGAAGTTATATTTTCTTTTATTCTCTAGTTTCTTTTTGTTTTAAATAGAGACACATATACCCCAGGCTGTCTTCACATTTCCTTTGTAGTTCATGTAGCCGAGGACTACTGATCCTTCTTCTCTACAGTAGTCTTACAGAGGAAATATATTTAGGGAATTAAAATGGATAAATGTAGTTACTAGTCTTTTAAAATAGGAATTATTTATTCACTCTAATTTTTTTGAAGCACAATGATAATTTTATTAGAGTTTAAAAGGAAGATCACAGAGCAGGCAAGCTGTGAAATCTCAGCAGCTGTCTGGAGAAAGAGAACGGAAGAGAGAAGGGAGAGTCATGCCATTTAAGGTCAAGCACATGCAGCTACATGTCAAGGAGGGGGGCTTTAAAGAAAGAATAAGAGAGCCCACCCAACATGTCAGGGTGGGAGACGTTCAAGTACTAAGGAAAGCATACTTAGAAAATAGAAGGAAGTAATGGAAAAGTTATGATTTTCTTAGTAATTCAGAAATGCAGGCAGACATATGACTATCAATAGCTGTGTTCCATTGGCTCTTGCCTTATTTTTATTTTAAGGTATTATATTCTTGCATTGTTAAGTGTTCCTGGCTACTCTACAAACAAGGCTAACTGAAACTTCAAAATTTTATTTCACTATTTATTCGTTTGTTTGACAAAGACATTTGTAGCACAAGAGGACAGATGTAACTCCTATGTACTCCACTGGCCTCATCACTCACTCTTTAAGTAAGGAGTAAACTTGTAAAGTATAGGTTGATGGCCCTGATTCTCAGTTCGTTTATATTTATTTTCATAATTATTGCCATCATGTAATAATGTACCTAAAATAAATATGCATAAAAAGTTTAAACTTTGAAACATGTGTTATGCTAAATAAGAGTTCATATTCAACAAACCATCAAACTGTATAAAGTTGGGGTTGGCACCAGATGTATAAAGTGAGTGCATGACCACTCCAAGGTAAGACTAAGAAGGTTTTTATTGTGGCTATGAGGGAGAGTACAGCAGGAAGCATGTGCAAAATCCTGAGCAGGAGAGAAAGTGGTAGACTAAACATGGCCAGTAGACTGGACTGAGTCATGAGAGCAGAGAGGGAGAGAAAGAACACAGAGAAGGCCAAGAGAGATGTCCAAGAGCCAAGAGTACCACAAGAAGTGGGACAAAGAGAGAAAGGACCAAGAGGACACATGGCAAAAATGGCAAGGTTATATAAGAAAGAGAAGTTGGGGGAAGAGAATCCCATGAGTTGGAGAGTTTTAGGCTAGGGGAGGGGTAAGAAGAGCTGAGAGGAATCACAGGTACTGAGTGAGCATGGAGGGAAGCAGATAGGCAGCACAATTTGTCATTTATCCTGAGCTCCTTTTGGACATGAAACAACCTTTTAAGGGAGAATAAATGAACACAAAATATTTTAAACACAATGGAAAATAATTTCAAGACTTTTCACACCTTTTAATAATAACCATGAGTATAGTTTCATTTTGAATTTAAAATATAGAAACTGGCAGACTGAATTAGAGAAAACATAACCCTTGTCATATTAATTTTATATTTGCTAAAATTACATATAATATACACATAACTATTATTTTTTAATTTTTAAAACTAAAATGCAATATGTCATTTTCCTCTCCTTTCTTCCCACCGATCCTATATATTTTAATGAAGTTACCCAACTTAGGATGACAATGCTCCACCATAGAGAGCCATAGAGGAACAAAAGCCCGGTGCCAATCATGTGGAATGTTCCTTTGAGGTGTTGATCAGGACAGTCAAAAGAAAATCCAAAATAACTTAGGCTATTTTTGAAGTAAAGACCGTATTGCTGAAGAGACTACATATTTACACATTTCAGGCATGGAGCTTGGGAATATTGGGTTGGAAATGATCTGGGAACTTCATTCCTCAGGATAAGCTCTCAAATATCCAAAGGTATAGGCAAATTCATGACAACTCATTCAAAGGAGTATCAGAGTTTTATGACGATATACTCACAGGTAGTTAACCACCATGGTCTTCTGTTCTGTCTGAGGTGAATGGAAACAGCAGACCATTATAGGAGACAGTGAGCAACTGTCCTGCCCTCTCCTTTTAAGAGGTCTTGTCAGCATACAAGAAGCAAAGCATCTATCTGGCCAGATAGTTCAAGGTCATGGGCAGAGTGAATACCCACTATACAAAGGTTCTATGCAAGCTTCCAATGGAGAAAAGCGATCCATAGCCCCACTGAACTCTAAAGCCAACAATGGCCAGCATGGCAAGATAGCGCTGCTTGTGCAATAGTGGATTTATATCTTAGAAGCAACCAACAGCTGTCTAATTTGATGTAAAGCCTGCTCAATAGAAATGAATTCACACTTAGTATTATAAAACTAGCCCATGACCTGTGGCTAGTGAAAAAATGAATTTTAGAAGAGACCCACTACTTCCACTTAACTAAATTAGTTAAGTATATTACTATAAGTTTTAATTGCACTCTAAATCTTTTTTCTTATACTCATAAATAACTAGTGTAGCTTTCACCTCCCACCAAAGGAATTTCTTTCTGCATCAAAAGACTATTGATGGGAAATGCCATTATGTATGTATGTTTCTCATATTGGTTAATGAATAAAGCACTGTTGGCCAATAGGAAAGGAAGATAGGAGGGACTAGGAGACAAGGAGGAAAGAGAAAGTAGGAAGGAGGAGTCAAGATGGAGAGTCTGGAGAGAGCAGGGCACCAACTCTTGGTAAGATGAGACCACGTGGAAATACATAGATTAATAGGAATGGGTTAATAATTAAGACAAAGCTAGCCGATAAGAAACTAGTACCTGGCCAACAGCATTATATCAAATACAGAGTCTCTGTGCCTAAATTGGGGCTAGTGGTAGCGGGACAAGACCAGCGGCGGGAGAAAAAACCGTACTCCTTATAGACTATTACAGAAAGTTACAATTGCTCAAAATGCAGAGAGCAATTGACTGTGAGATGTCCAGTTCCATATGGTATAGCTACAATACAATATTTGTACCTGAAGCTTAAGGAACACAGCACAAGAGATTATTATTAAAGCTGGAGACCCAGAATAGGACATCTGCTTAGAAATAGTATTTTTTATACATGACAGAAAAGTTACACCAAGAAAAATCTCAGTAATATTGTTGACCTAACAAGACCCTCCCAGTAACAACAACCAGCTGACATGAATAGAAGAGCTACATGCAAGTAATGTTTACTGAGACAGAGAGGATGAGTCTTCTCTGGGGAAAAGTCCCCTTAAAGCCAGTTAATCGTAAGAGGTCAGCTCTAAATATAAATGAGCAGCTGCAATTGATTTCAGCAGTTTGTGTTTCTAAAGATAAATGTGTATTATCATTTAAGAATGAGGGGGCATGAATTTGAGCATGAGTGGAAGGGACACAAGAGGAATTTGAAGGAGGAGAACACATACTCATATGATATAATAATTTTTGAAGAACTGAGAAAACATTCTACTTCAGCTATACCACTACTTGGCATATACCCAAAGGATTATCTTACTGAAGAAATATGTGTTCATCCATATTCACTGATATTCTATTCACAGTATCGCTCAAATAGAAATGGCCTAGACATTAACTCACTGATGAATTGATAATGAAAATATCTTATAATCATATAATGGAATGTTATTTAGCTGTAAAATGGATAGAATTGGAAATAATAATTCTAGATGAGGTAACTCAAATACAAGTTTTCTCTTGTATGTGCATGCTAGCTTTGAAATACCAGATATGTATCTTTAAGTGTAGCACCCTTAGAAGTCAGGAAACCAGGTAGGAGACAAGGGATTTGGGCTTTCAAAGTAATGGAGGATGGAAGGAATGCAGGAGGTAGAAGGAGGAGTGTATAATAATAGAGCAAAATGTCTAAATGGAATGGGAGATAAGCATGCAGAACAGAAGAAAGTTTTTGAGGAAGGAGAACCAACACTAGTGCTCTTTGAAAAATCCAAATGGAAAGCTACTACTATAAAGATCCCTAGTATATGTACATACACGAATATTTTAAAGTATTTTGAGATAGCTGTAGCCACGTAGCTAAGTAAATAAAAAACTTATATGCTAAATACTTTAAAACTCTGAAGAAAAAAACTGAAGAAGCCACCAGAGAATGGAAAGTTCTCCCATGATCATGCATCACTATGATTAATATTGTGAAAATTGACATAATATTGAAAGCTATATCCTTATATAATGTAATTTCCATTAAAATTCCAAAATAATTCTTTATGGAAACCTTTTTTTTTTAAAAAAATACAAAGCTATAGTTACATGCACAGCATGTTATTGGCATAAAAGCATACACAGCAATCAATGGAATTTAATTAAATATCAAATGAAACATCTAGCGCTATGAACAGCATGTGTCTTTCAGAGCTATTGGTCTTTAGAAACCCATAAACTCCGAAACATTACAGGCTTTGCTCTTGGTTGTCCTCCATAACATTATGATAAAGCCTCTATTGCTGAAAACATCAAATACTTGAGTCAAAGAACATAGAGAATCAAGCTGTTACTAATCTGGAAACTTCATTCCAATTGGCTAGCTTTCTTAGTGTAGGAAAGTGCAATGTGTGCTACCAGACGAGAAATCATACATAGCTCTGAACCCTGTAAGATATAATAATGCAAAATATGCCATTTGATGCAACAGTAGCACAAATGACAGGGGAGTAACCAATCATTTTCTGATTGGATTTAAGTCCCTCTCCACAAAACGAAACCAACAAGCAAAACCATTATTAGGCAAAGAATCTATGGCTAGACCAGCCTAGAGGAGAAACTGCCACTATGATTTTGCCAAGTGGACAGAGTGCTATTAAACTTAATCCTAATTACTTATCACTATATGCACAAATCAATATATTTCTTAACCTATATCTGAAAATCTTCTTTTGGGATTAGATTGTGATTAACACAGAGACCCACAACTGGCCAAGGTGAAGTAAATAAGAGACTGAAGAATTCTTAGCCCTAAAGAGAACCTTCATATAACAATGTCCTCTGGTCAAGTTTCAGGGATCATTTTAGAAAAATGGGCAGAGATATTACAAGATCCAGAGACAATGATGAATGTAAGATTACCTTCGGAACACAGTAGAAAAGCTGCATGCATGAACTGACAGTGGAAGCAACCACATGCACAAAACCTGTGCAAATCAAATCAGACAGAATTACAGCATGGAGAAAAGATTTGGGCACATCTTCCCACACCTGGCTTTGGAATTATAGACAGTGGCTGGGAAATGAAGATAAAGTTTTCTATGTGTGTAGCCTCTATAAAATAAACCATGCTTCATTGGAAGACCACACATCCAGGAACATTTGGACAGCTGAATGTGATCCTGAGGGGCTAAACAAAGGTTCCAAAGTTGTGTGTAGGAAAGGGAGGTAAAACTGGGAAAGGTTAGGGACGAGGTGAATATGATCAAAACACTTTATATGAAACTATTAGTAACTAATTTAAAAAGATGTCTTAATAAGCTTGTATTTCAATTAACTTAAGAATTTGATGTTTTAGGCTAAAGAAAGAGGCCTCAGCTGGAGAATGCCAGTTTCCAATGAGATCCGACTATCATGCAGAAACTTCCCAAGTATCAGCTCAGCCTTTGTCCTCTTCCGCCAGCCATTGGCTAGAGGTGAGTCTGGGACCAATTGGGGTGTCCTCTTCCCTACAACTTCCCCCCCCCCCCCCGAACTCACTGGGTTGGCCCCTGATCCCGCTGCTCCTGTGTCCTGTCCCCATCGAGAACACCATTAGAGCTCTGATAACCCCCACCCATCCCTACCACGAGCCTTCCCCCCCTACCCTGTGCCCTACCCCACCCACTGTCCCGCCGCTGTGGTTGAGCATTGGGATAGAGGGTGGAGACAACAGTCCACCCAATTGCGCGGACTTCTCTGAATAAAGGAGACGGGCCTATCCATGCAGGACCACCTGTAATTTCCACCTGCTTGGCCTCTGAACCCACCTCCAGTCCTCTGCTGGATTCCCAGGCCCCTCCCAGAGATCCGCCTATCTCTGCAGGTCCACTCTGAGTTTCTGCAGACATCTTCTACTGGGTCCTTATCCCTGAGCTCATCCCTGGGTCCCTGTCTGTGGAAAGACCTCCTATAGAGCTTGAACCACCAAGAGCTACAGATATTGAAACTCTGTCCCACATAAGCCCACTGGGGAAGTACCATAGAGAGAAGGGGAGACCCTACCAACACCTACTGGAAGAAGCTATGGGAAGAAGGCAATACAAGAAAACACCTAAAAACAGAAAGACAAGCATGGCACCATTGTCTTCTAGGGAATCTACAGCAACTGGAACGGAACACAACAACAAAGCAAAGGAAGCAGAAGGGAATGACTTAAAAATTACCGTCATAAAAATGATAGAGGCCCTCAAAGAAGATATGAGAAAATCCCTTAAAGAAATGGAGGAAAAAACAAACAAAAAATTGGAATGAACAAATTCCTTAAGGAAAGTAAAGAAAGTACAGAAAGCCAAGAAAAAACAATTAAGCAGGTGAAGGAAATGGTTCAAGACTTGAAAACTGAAATAGAGAAAATAAAAGCAACACAAACCGAAGGAATGCTGGAAATAGAAAAACTGGGCAAAAACTCGGGAACTACAGACGCAAGCATAACCAACAGAATTCAAGAGATGGAAGAGAGAATCTCAGGCACAGAAGATAAACTAGAAGAAATAGAATCATCGACCAAAGAAAATCATAAACCTAACAAATCCTTAACACAAAATATCCAGGAAATGTGGGACACCGTGAAAAGGCCAAACCTAAGAATAATAGGCATAGAGGAAGGTAAGGAAGCCCAACTCAAAAGTGCCGAAAACATATTCAATGAAATCATCGAGGAAAACTTTCCCAATCTGAAGAAGGACATGCCCATGAAAGTAAAAGAATCATACTGAACCCCAAATAGGCTGGACCAAAGTAAAAAGACCCCTCGACATATAATAATCAAAAGACCTAGCATACAGAATAAAGAAAGAGTATGCAGAGGAGCTAAGGAAAAAGGACAGGTAACATATAAAGGAAGACCTATAAAATTACACCTGACTTCTCCTTGGAAACACTCAAGGCCAGAAGGTCCTGGACAGATGTTCTACAACAATTAAGAGACCACGGATGCCAGCCCAGGATACTATACCCAGCAAAACTCTCAATTAATATAGATGGAGAAAACAAGATATTTATTGACAAAACCAGATTTTCCCAATAGGAATCTACAAATCAAGCCCTACAGAAAGTATTGGAAGGAAAACTCCAACACAAGGAAGGTAACTATGCCCACAAAAATGTAGACAACAGTAATCTAACTACGCCAGAAACCAAGGATAAAGCAGAACAAATATATTCACAATACCACTGCTAACAGCAAACCTAAAACAAACAAGCATCAACAATCAATGATCCTTACTCACCCTCAACATTAATGCTCTTAACTCTCCTATAAAAAGACACAGGCTAACAGAATGGATACGAAGACAGAATCCATCCTTCTGCTACATACAAGAAACACATCTAAGCTTCAAAGATAGACATTACCTCAGGGTAAAGGGCTGGGAAAAGATTTTCCAATCAAATGGAAATAAGAAGCAAGCAGGCATAGCTATCCTAATATCTAACAAGTTAGACTTCAAACCAAAATTAGTCAAAAGAGATGAAGACGGTCATTTCATATTCATCGCAGGAGAAATCAATCAACACAAAGTCTCAGTTCTGAACATCTATGCCCCTAATACAAAGTCACCCACATTCGTAAAAGAAACACTACTAAAACTCAAAGCTCATATAAAACCTCACACATTTATAATGGGAGACTTCAATACACCACTCTCAACACTAGACAGGACCAAAAATCAGAAACTCAACAAAGAAACAAAATAACTAACAGAAGTTGTCTCAACTGGGGTTAACAGATATCTATAGAACATTCCATCCAAACACAAAAGAATATACCTTCTTGTCTGCTCCACATGGAACCTTCTCTAAAATCGACCACATACTAGGTGGCAGAACAAACCTCAACAGATACAAGAGATTAGGAATAGTCCCCTGTACCTTATCAGACCACCATGCTTTAAAATTGCAACCAAACAAATAGCAGAAAACCTGCAAACTCATGGAAACTGAACATTGTGCAATTGCACCACACCTGGGTCAAAGAAGAAATAAAGAAAGAAATTAAAGACTTTCTAATATTCAACGAGAATGAGGACAAAATATCAATCTCCCTCTTAGGCATATACCCAAATGATCCCCATCCATGCAACAAAGACATCTGTTCAACTATGTTCATAGCAGCACTATTTGTAATGGAAGCAACCTAGATGCCCCTCAATTGAAGAATGGATAATGAAGATGTGGCACATCTACACAATGGAATACTACTCTGCAGAAAAAAAAATAATGGTATCTTGAAATTCGCAGGCAAGTGGATGGCACTTGAAGAAACCATCCTGAATGAGGTAACCCAGTCACAAAAAGAGGAACATAGTATGTACTCATTCATATATGGATTTTAGACCTAGAGCAAAGGATCACCAGCCTATAATTCACACCACCAGAGTAACTAGGATACAAGGTGAATTCTAAGAGATTCATATAAAGTCCCCCTCAGAACCGGGAATGGACAAGTCCCCCAGAGCACAGGGGAAGTGGCGGGGGCAGCGAATGGAGAGAGAAGTAGGAGAAAATGAGGGGGAAGAAAGGAAAACATGTGTGACCAGGAAGATTGAGCCTAGTTAGGAATAGAAGACAGGAGAGAAAGAGAGAGAGAGAGAGAGAGAGAGAGAGAGAGAGAGAGAGAGAGAGATCGAGAACATAAAAGAGGGAGCTAATATTGGTTTGAAGATAAAATTGAACATAAAAAAAGGTGTAGAGAACTACAAGACTGCCAGCTAACAATTTGAGCATCCATGGAAAGTCTAACATAAATGCCCTTCCCGAATAGTAAGATCAACAACTAACTTATCCATGGAGCCCTCATCTAATACCTGTTGGAGACAGGAGCAAACACCCATACATAAACACTGAGTCGAACTAAAACCCAGATGCAGATGGAGAGGACAAGACAAGGCTGCAGAAACACATAGAGACAGCTTACCTGAACAGGGAGGAGCTAACAGGCCCCCAGACTGATAGATGGGAAGTCAGCATGGGACTGACTCAGGTCCCCCTGAATATGGGTCTCAGCCAGAAGGACTGAACAGTCTAAGGGACCTCAGACAGTGGAGCCAGGATGTATCCCTGGTGCACAAAAGGACCTTGCGAAAACATCCCTCATGGAGGGATAACTGCCTTAACCTAGAGAGAGGAGAGAAGCCCTAGTCCCTACTTCACATGACCTGTCAGATCTACATGACCACACCTGGATGGGATTCCCCTACATATGGAATTGTGGTGGGGGGATGAGAGGGGAGGGTGATTAGGGTGCATTTGAGAGGGCAGAGAGGGTAAAAGGGAGGAAGGGAGAGGGAACTTGGATCAACATGTGAGGTAATAAATTAAATAAAAAAATGCTTTGACTTCAAAATTTAAGTTCAAGGACAAGTTACTGGGGAAAAGGATTTCTATTTTTGTTTCCACAGAAAATGAAAATATGTGGATTCCTTCCAGACTAATGTGGTTTGATCAAGCCAGACTACCTGAAACAGAGTACCAGGATGTCCTACCTTCAAAAAAGCTGGACAAAGCACCCTTGCAGACTACAGCCAGGATTTCTGCATCTTCTTCGAATCCCCCATGACAGCGCCCCTTACCTGCATGTAGTAGTTTGGAAAGAACGACGCCAAAATTCCCAAATATTGTCTATAAATGTTTGTTTTCATTTAAATGGACTTGGTTATAAAAAATAAAAAAAAAGAAATTTAGCCAAATAAAAGAAGAAAGTTATGTAATACTCTTTATGAAAAGTAAAAATCATTTCCTAATTTTAAAAAATGAATATGATGTTTTAAATGAATATGTGTTTTCAATGTATATGAGTTCCCTTACAAGGGTTAAGTTAAATATCTGTAGTGCCCCAACAATGTATTTTAGAGTTTATTTCTCACAATGTAGTAACTAGCAATGACTGCATAGTATACCAACTCTACTGCTAACACTTCTATCCACAAATCATTAGTAATAAAATAGTGTGTCTTCATTGGAACCAAGAACCAGACACATTGCTTTTAAATCTCAGATATCAATTATTCATGAGTTCATGCAATCTCAGAAGGAGGTAGTTGTGTTGAATCCTTCTTAACTTCCTGCTAAACTATTTTAACATTTTTAAAAGAGTTAAAAAATCATTGCATTTAAAGTCAAATAAAAATGGAGCTATAGACAATATATCTGTGTATTATCAACCTTAAGGAGACTCTAAAACAAGAGGTAAATTAACACAAATGAAAAAAGTGGCTATTAATAAAATTAAAGAGAGCCCAGAAAAGAAGTAATGTTGGTAAAAAGTCACATAAATACAACTCTTGCCAATATTGCATGACATGGAAATCAAATTTAAAAAATTTTAGAAACTGACTCACACATGGAATTGAACTTGACATTTTACAAAGACACAGAAATTGTGTGCCTTCCAATATTGGCCATGTGACTCAAAAGAAAACACTGTTCAGAGTACATATTTACAAATAAATATTTTTTATTTTTCAATATTTTAAAAGTAAGATTCTAATGAAATAATATTTCCACTGTGCTAGTCATTTCTGACAGGAAATAGTTTTAATGTTTTGACAAAATTTTATTGTCATAATCACATTTACTTTGATTTTTTTAAAAGTACCTTCATAGTTTCAGCTCACATGGTCATTTTTATTATCCTGGTATTGTCCTAAGGGAAGAAATCTTTTATTTTTGCTTTAGATGTTACTGTTCAACTAAATAGCTCCTCCATTATAGTGCATAATTTTCAGGCATCATCTTGTTTAATTGCCTCAATGACTGAGATGCCATGGCTTCAAAGATAGTATTGTGGTAAGAGATAAGCAAGATGATTTGGGCCCCAAAATAAATACTTTGTAAGTGTAAAGCTTTTGTTGAAATGCAGTTTCTTATGAATCTAAATTTCTGGTGTGTCATTCTGTGCTAATAGTTCTGGAGAACAGAACCCTTTCTCCTAAATCTAGAGAATTTATAATAACACATAGTATCTTTTAAGATTATTAGAGTCTAGTTTCTCAAAGTTAATTCAATTTTGAAATCATAGAATAGGTATTACAAGTATCTAAAGTTATAATTATTTTAAAATTCTAAAGAGTAATCAGTGTGCTTTACAAAATCAAACTGGAAGCACTCTAAGAGAGAATGATAAGAGGAACAGTTGTGGCACTTGATTTTGTTTTTTATTAGAGGAACAAACACAGCAGATACTCAAGTATACATTTACAGACTTCAGAATTTCTTTTGTAAGCATTCAATGACAGAAACAGCAACCAAGAATGGTGCATAAAAATTACTCCAAGCTGAACTTACAATAGCAAGGGCAACAGCAGCTGCCTTGTGGCATGCAGCAATGAGCATTGTGTCCACAATGGCAGCAGCCTTGTTTCTTGCTTGTTAATGTTAGTTCTTAGGAAGTAGCTGGGTGGGGAAGGGATTGTTGGCAATACCATCCATAAAACTAATTGCTTACATTCGGCTAATCAAAAGGAGACTTCCCTCTAGAGACTAAAATTTGTTAGGAAGGTCAGGAAAACAGTCTTTGAAATGGGATTTCCGTCAGTTCAGTTTTAGAATCACATTGGAAAATTCTCAAGAGTGGCCTTTCTTCTGGTTCCTGTCAAAATATCAACAATGCAGGGGTAAACTGGCTTGTAAAATCATTTAGAAGAACATCTTAGAAACACTAAGAGGACTGTGAATTTTTTCCACTGTACAAATGATTCTTTTAAAAAATGTAGTAAGCAGCACTATGCTATGCAAACTCTGAACAGATTCCTATCTGTCTTCTATGCAATCATTTTAAAGCTCTAAATTGAAAATATGGAACCTTATAAGAAGAACTAAGAAATCTCTACATATGTGAAGAATCATTAATGCCATTCTAATTACATTTTTAATAAAGAATTTTAATCTCTAGAATCACCAGTGAAATTAAATATGAAACAAATCTAAAGACTTTGATAAAAGTTTTGTAGTTCCTAAAATGTTAAATAAAGAGTTGATGATCTATCAATTCCATTCCCAAACGTACATAAAAGTGAAAACATATACTTATTTGAATGTTTATGGTAGTAGTGAGTAATGGAAAGAGCCTATGTGAGTATTAAATTGAAGAATGGGTCAATAAAACATGGTATCTACTTAGAATGGAATGTTATTCAATAAAATAACTAGAAATGAATTAATGTACAATGTTACAATGTTACAATGTAAAGATACCTTGAAAATATTACACTTCATTAACTACATATGGTAATACAATCTGCAATTCTAACAGTTTGAAATCTGGGGTAGGAGAATTGTGAATTTATGTTCAGACTATAATAAACATTAAATTGAGTTCAAGATGAATTGCATAGGCTAAAATAAATGCTAAGTAAAAGGAGCAAATTATAAATCCATTGTGTGTGTCATCTACTTGAAAGGACTACAATGCATGAATTCATACAAATGAAATATTCTAGTGGTTGTTGGATTTAGCATGTTGACAAAGAAATACACTTATTTTGAAGTGAAAAGTATTGTAATAGACATGATTAATGTGTGAATTTTCCATGTGTAAAAATATCACATTGAATCCCAATATACAATTCGAATATATTGAAAATTAGAACAAAATAAAATATATTAAGAAAATTTAAGGTGCTTTAAAATTAAATAATGATGAGGTTTCCTAAATATAAAAATACAAAAAAATTAAATTATGAATTTCCCATTTGTGATTTAATTTCCACCAGCTTTTATCTCATAAATTTAAAAGGTGATAAACTGGAGTTTTTGGTATGTAATATGTCTATCAGGCTTGTATTACTTTTCTTTGGATTAAAATACAATAGACTGTGCTTAGACATTATTTTTGAGAAATATATGATATTAGCATCTATTAACTTCCCTGCATTTTCTGCTTGTATGTCCTTTAGCTATTTAATTATTTGTGCTTTATTCAATTTTATCATCACTAAAGATAAAATAATAACACTTGACTCATAAGATTTCCAGGAGAGTCAAATGATCTAGAGTAGATAAATAGAAACTCTTGAGGCTTTTGTAGACACTGAATAATTCATAGCTTTAAATGGGAAGGAACAACAACTTTCTTTAGCTCTTCTATACTCTGTTCATGTCTTATCCTGGGGTCTGGTGACACTTGGGAACTCCAATTGAAATGTTTTTAGTATCTACTTACTTATTACAGAGGGATTGTTCCTAGGTTACTTTCATATTTTATGCGATCTTAAGCTACTGAAAGTCAAGAACTAAATATTTGTCTTTGATCTTGCCTCACACGATCTAACAAAGTTTGTACACAAAATTTTCTTGGATTGAATCAGATGAAGTAAGTACTTGCAAAGTTAAGCCATAATTCTGGCTGAATAATAGACTGTAAACCCTTCAGAGAGTGTATCTGTGAGTGATGCAGTTAGACTTCTGAAAAATCATCATTGGCCATAAATTCATACATTAAAAGCTTTGAAAATTACAGGTAACAATGGAAGTTTTGAGCAAGAGAATGACACTTTCAAACTTTAAGAACATTTATATTTATTTTATGTGAAGAATTTTAAAGAGAATTACATTTGCGATAGTTAAAGTTGTGCATGTGTGCACATGCACACTTGTGTGTGTGTTTGTGTACATACATATATGTCGGAGGGATTGAAATTTCAAAAACCATTGCTGATTTAATAATATGCATGTACCTTTTTAACAAGTAAGGGATTCCTTTAAGAAAAGCTGCAAAGGAATTTGATGAGTCTCTGAAAACTACTTATGGAGTCCTAGTGCACATCACTTTACTTCTATTTTCGTCAGCTGCTCTTTTTCAAAATAAAGACAATTACCGAAATAATACTTAAAACTTCTTCTATTCCTAATATATCACAATTCATTTTTGTTCTTCTAAATTCTGCAATGTTCTATGAATTATATATTAATAGGTTTTATTAAATAATTTAAATAAAGAAGGCTTTATGAAAGAAAAATCTGAAAAATTGATCTTTTTCTTTTTCCATAAGTCATATTGTCTATTTAAAATTAGTATTTAATTTGATTTTGTAAAATGTATAAATGCTATACAAAAATAAAGAGAAAAAAATTAAACACAAGGTTGCAATGAAATGAAAATGAGCATATAGTTAAAATTTGTTTTATTACTAAAGTTGTTTCATGAAAGCAGTAGTGTAAGTACAATTTCTTTGCACAATTTTCTGTCTACATCAATATGTGAATAGCAGTATGGAAGCAAATTGGCTGTGAATTGTTATGACATATGAGTAAACATCTAATCATATGTGAGTTATTTGCTAACTCCCTTCATCATACGATTGTTTATGCAACAAGGAAGTTTTACCTACTAATTTGCCTTTGGATCATTGTTTTGATGTGAAGACTTTTCCTCTGATGAAGAAGTTTTACCTGATCCTTTGGACTTTCTACTTGGTGATATTCACTCTAACTGGGGAGTAGTGATAGTCATGATCAGTGCTGGGTTAAGCATTAAGCAGTTCAAAACTATATCCTTACTCCACATGACCTTCACCTCCCTGATGTCAGATTCGTAATGTCCTTAATTTCCTAGAGAGTTTTGCTCTTATCACTGTGTTATATAGTTTGGAAATGTGATAGAACAGCCAGCATATTTTACTCATGTGTTGGTAGACTGTGGTTATTATATTACGTATGTCGTATTGTGTTTTGAAGTTTATGATGAGGATTGTTTTCTTTTGCACTGACAGAATTTAAGCAGAGTCCATCCAAAAGTTCCCCCAGCAGAAACAACTTTCTTTGTTAACCCTGCTTATCTTCTACTTCCTTATATCTATCAAATAAAATGTCTTCTAACAACAATGGGAATTGTAACAAAAGGAAATTTGTGAGCTAATGGAAATTGAACAGACTTTCTGTAATAAAAATTTACTGTCTTTCTAATATGACTCATTCTTCCTCCATTGGTTGATTGCCAGAAGGTTTAGGTGTGATTGTCTCCATTCCTCAGCAATCTATGTTAATTACAATAACATTACCCCACTCAATAAATGGAATCTCCCACCACTAGGTATCCAAACATGTACCACAGAACTATACAGTGTGGTAAGTGATAAAAGGAGTTAACTTCCTTTTCTTACTAAATATGAATGAGGACCCACATTGAAATACAAGACAGAACATAGTTCCTTAACTATAGCATTAAACCTCAACAATACCTTGCTTTACATACTTCCCAAATAAGCGAATCAGTAAATTCTTATATTTTGTATGTGATTTGGTATTCTTGCAATTCCTCATTTCTACATATTGTGCCTAAAATTTTTAACGTTTTGCAACTCCCTGTTAATTTCTTTTTTTATAATTTATACCAAAATATTTTATGCTATTAACAGTGAACCCTTAACTGAAGAAGCACTTCAAAAATTATTGAAATTGCGTACAATGTTACAGTGTTTTTTTTCTTTTTACTTTTTCCCTCAGGATAGTGTTTCTCTGTATTTCTATGGAATCTGTCCCAGGCTGGCCTTGAATTCACAGAGATCTGAATGTCTCTGTCCCCCAAGTGATGTGATTAAAAGTGTGCACCACCAACGCCCGGCATGGACAATATTTTTAATCTATATTTTAAAAAAAGCATTATTGAAAATATAGTAATGGTTATAGAATTTAAATGTGTAGAAAAATAAAATAACTTGGTATTTTAAAATAAAATAACTTGGAATTTTAAAGGTCTACTATCTAAGGTGACATTAGATGGCATGTACCAAAATTGTTGATGCATAACTATCATGAAGAAGCTGTCACATGGCATCTCTCTGCTGTAAAAGATTTGTTTGCATAATGACCTAAGAAAATAACCCAAAGGAGCAGATCCATATATTAAAATTTTGTTTTTGGCACACAGAGTAATTTTGTTACCAGGAAGACTATAAACAAAGAAAGGGATCCAAACATAGACATTTTAAGAGATTTGTTAGCCATATATTGTACTAAATGATGTGGTTTGAATATTGTTTACCTCTCAAAGATTCATATACTGGAGTGCTGGTCATTTCTCAGATTAAGGAAATGGAACATTTTAGAATTAAAGCCTTGTGAGAGAGACTAAATTGTTATGAATGTATACTCTGAGATACTTAGCTCCTTTCTGTAGGACATGGGACCTTGAGTTATTCCTCCCAGGAAAATCTCTTACAAAGGCTAGACTCTAACCCCTGAAATGTTTCCTGTTATCTTTTCTGGCCATACTTTCTCCAAATACTGTGATACATTCTGTGTTGAATTCTTCCTCAGAGCTGATCTGTAAGTACTAACAGGTAAATAAAATTTCCTTGAACCAGAGCTATGGGCTGGTTAGACCTTTTTTTCTTTGTAAAGTTAACCTGATTCATGATTCACATTTGCATAGTAAGAGAAAATTGGCTATCACATCAGGTGTTTCAATGGTTTGAGGGAAGGGAGCACTTCAGGTATTTCAATGGTTTGAAGAAAGTGAAAGTGTCACTTTGAAAGATTAAACTCTTTCAAACGTAGGCTAAGAATTATTACTAGAAGTCACTGAATGTGTCAACACGTAATAATATCATCTCCATAACATCAAAGACCAGAATTACTTAGAATTCACAAGGCAGGCTTTATCTGGAAAATACAGTATTTACAAGTGAAATTTTTGAGCACACTGTGAACACAGGAAATAAAGAACAATAAATGTCAACTTTAGACCCAGTTGACTGGAAACAGCCCTTTTCTAAATTCTCACAGTACTTTGCTTATTTCATGAATTAAGACATAACTTTTTTTTACTATGTTTACAACTATGATACATGATTCCCAATGGATTTCTAACTAGCAAAAGGTACATTGTTTTTGTTGTTCTCTAAAGAATTAAAAAAAAAAAAAACAGAAATGCTGACGTATTGGCTAAAGCAGGGAAGATGAAATCCTGACATCATAATATTGTTGCATAGATTTATGATGTATTACACTAATACAGTGATTTACATAGGCTTTGGCCTCAATTTTAAACATGGTCTAGAATTCAATTTTCTCAGCTACCATGAGGTTTTAACAGGAAAGAAATTAATAAGGGGAATAATTACAAAAATTCTAGAGAAATCATGAATCAGATATCTGAGAATTAAATCAAATAAAAAATTTAAAGGGACTAACTTGTATTTCACAATGACTTTCATATTTATTTATTCACTTTATATGTGTGTGGTGTACACATGTGTATGTACAGATATATGCTCCTCTGTGTGTGTGTGTGTGTGCGCACGCGCGTGCATGCGCGTGTATGCACGCCTGCAGTGTTAGACTAGAGGTTGACTTAGATGTCTTCTTCAGTCACTTCTCCATCTTATTTTTTGAGAGAATCTCTAATTAAACCTGGTGCTGACTGACAATTGGCTAGACTGGCTAAGTAGCAAGCAGCAGAGATCATTTTTACCCCGCTACTTACTCAGCCCAAATATGAACTTTCTAATAAATTGATTGAGAACTACTAATGATCATTAAAGAATTACTCATTTTATCTATCAATGTCATTGTTACTTCATGCGTTTAATTGAAATGTGTTTACAGATGTTACACATGCTATTGTAGAATAAAAAGCAAGTTTAAAAGGCAACTTAATTCAATCA
This sequence comes from Phodopus roborovskii, assembly GCF_943737965.1. Classification (NCBI taxonomy): domain Eukaryota; kingdom Metazoa; phylum Chordata; class Mammalia; order Rodentia; family Cricetidae; genus Phodopus; species Phodopus roborovskii. Next base: position 1,144,803 of record NW_026125791.1, on the reverse strand, counting down.
CCAATTACTGAGGATTGTTTTATACCTATATACTAGAAACTCTACTGAAGCTATAGAAGATTAACAAAAATGTTCATGTTTAAGATACTCACATTCTACATATTAATGAAACATCTTTATTGTGGAAGACATCTGATAACAAATTTGGGGATATATTTTCTCTTCATTTCAAGCTTTACATCTGCCCATATATTTTGCATCAAGAATAATCTTCTTTTCTCCAAGTGGAAAAATCACTCTTGTTTTGGGAATGTCTCTTTCTCTCTTATGTTTACCCCCAAATATGATAATTATTAGTTATGGATGATTCTATTTTTGAAATACAATTTACCACTGAGAAACAAATACTTTCTCTTTGGAATTTTCAGCTTCTAGAACTTTCCTCTGGATAATACTATCCAATAATGCAGAAGTGAAATTATAGTTTTACTTCTTTATGTGGTATTTTTAAATATTTTAAATATTGCCAAGAAGAGTTAATAAATCATTACACTATTTCAATAAATCAGAAATCCAATTGAAAAAAAAGATGACAGAAATATACTTAAGTTGCATTATTAATAATGCCATTATACAACAGAAATAGCTTTCAAAATATTTTGCTCTTTTGGATTGGAAAAGAGTTGACTCTAGCATATTCATAGAACAGACATCTCTTCTAGAGAATGTTTAATAATACTCCTATAATAATAATATTTTTATAACAAGAGTATTGGACTGAGCAGAACATTATAAACATTCTAGAGTTAAACTTTTCTATTTTTTCATAAGACAGTTTACTAAGTGGAATGATGGTTTGATTAAAAAAACTCTTTAACAAAAGATTTATTCCATGGTCACAAAGGTTAATAAAATAATGAACTATATTGACATCATGATTAGTAAGAGACCTCAGATGTAACTAAACCATGTTCTATATTATTCTATGTATATGAGATTCATTGTGAAAATGAACCTATGATGACAGACACTAGAATAATAGCTATTCAGAGAGAATAAAGTAGGAGGAAGCATAAACATGTTTTGTCTTTATTTGGTTGATAACTTGTTTGTGCACTCATGAATGTTAGTTGAACTATAAAATTAAGCCTGCCTCCCTTACTTTTTTAATTTAAATTAGAAACAATTTTATTGTATATATCAATCCCAGTTCTCTCTCCCTCCCATTCTCCCATGCCCACCAAAGAAACCCCATCCCATCCCTCTTCTGCTCCATAGAAAGCATGAGGCCTTCCATGGGGGATCATCAAAGTCTGTCACATCATTTGGGGAAGGGCCTAGGCCCTCCCCATGTGTTTAGGCTGAGAGAGTATCCCTCTATGTGGAATGGGCTCCCAATGTCCATTTGTATACTAGGTATAAATGCTGTTCCATTACCATAGACTGCCCAGTTCTCCTAACTGACACCCACATGCAGGGGACCTGGTTCTGTGCTGGTTTCCAAGCTGTCAGTCTGGGATCCATGAGCTCCCCCTTGTTCTGGTCAGTTGTTTCTGTGGGCTTCCCGAGCATGGTCTTAACCCCTTTACTCACCACTCCTCCCTCTCTGCAACTGGATTCCAGGAGTTAGGCTCCATGTTTAGCTGTGAATGTCTGCTTCTGCTTCCATCAGCTACTGGATGAAGGCTTTATGATGGCATGTAAAGTAGCCATCAATCTTATTATCAGGGAAGGGCATTTAAACAGTCTCTCCCCTATTGTTTAGATTGTTAGTTGGGGTCATTCTAGTATATCTCTGGACATTTCCCTATTTCCAGATTTCTCTTTCAACCTATAATGCTCCCTCTATTAAGGAATCTCTTTTCTTGCTCTCCTCTATTCTTCCCCTGACTCAATCTTCCTGGGCCCTTATGTCTTCCTCCTCCCTTCTCTTCTCCCCTTCCCTTCCTCCTAACTCCCTCTCCCTTCTCCCATGCTCCCAATTTTCTCAGGACATCTTGTCTCTTTCCCCTCTCCAGGGGATCATGTATGTCTCTCTTAGGGTCCTCCTTGTTTCTCAACTTCTTTGGAGGTGTGCATGGTAGGCTGGTAATCCTTTGCTCTATGTCTAATATCCATATACAAGTGAGTACATACCATGTTTGTCTTTTTGTGACTGAGTTACCTCACGCAGGATGGTTTCTTCTAGTTCCATCCATTTGTCTGTGAATTTCAAGATGCCATTGATTTATTTTCTGCTGACTAGTAAGTACTCCATTTTGTAAATGTACCACATTTTTTAAATCCATTCTTCATTTGAGGGCCATCTAGGTTACTTCCAGGTTCTGAGAATTACAAATAATGCTGCTATGAACATAGTTGAACAGATGTCCTTGTTGTATGAATGTGCATCCTTTGTGTATATTTCTGAGAGTGGAATTGCTAGATCTTGAGGTAAAGTGATTCCCAGTTTTGTGAGGAACTGCCATACTGATTTCCAAAGTCTACCCCCTTTACTTTTTGTAAGTTAAACATTAAAACAATTTGAATGGTGGATTCCCTGGAGCTGGAGTTATAGGCAGTTATAAGCTGCCTGATGTCAGTGCTGAAAGCTAAACACAGGTCCACTTGTGACAAAATAAGACGTGCAGAAGTTCCTCTGTCTTGTATTCTGACTGAGGCCACTTCAAAGTAGATTTTTACCTTTTTGATGGAGAATCCATGGGAAAATACCCAACTATGTTCTAGAAACCTGAGGTCAGGATGTCCTAGCTAACTTTTTTTTAAGTTTTGTTAAACTGACTGTTTATATGGAATGTCCTTCCAGCTAGCCACTTATCTCAGCTTCTGTTAAACTTCCTGTCTGTGCAGAAACCCCTTGAGTTAATCACTTTCTTAGGATTATCCTAACTCTGGTAAACTGTCCTTTGTTTTGAACCACTTCCAGCTAGTAGTTCATTTTAGCTTCTGTGAAACTGCTTGCTTCTGCAAAGCCTCCTGTAGCTGCTAAAATGCCAGGTTGTGGTTTCTGGCTTTATAAATCCTGAGTTCTGGACAGTCAGAGCCACATCTAGGTTCCCCCCAATACCTGTTTGTTCTCCCAGCCACCTGAAATAAAGACTTTCCATTAGCTATAAAGTATGGCTGAGTAGTCTTCTCTGGTGGGCTACCTGTACTACTCTTAACCTTTGAGTAATATCTACAATCAATATATTTTATGGCAAGAAACCTAAACAACACCATTCAAAAATTATGTAGCATAACTCTTTGAGGTTATACAAAATTCTGAGCCTTCTATTATCTTTTACTTTGAAAGTCATTAATAATTGACTCTATAGTTCTCTGTAGATTAGACAATATATACCATTCAAAAAAGAAAGAGGATATCTTCATTAAGATTCACCAAGTTTTGTTTTAACAACTCAGTCATGAGTATGTCTGTGTCTGAAACAAATATAATAAATAAAAGGCAAGTAGAGACACCAAGGTCAGAACACAGTTCCAGGTAACCATTCATAAGAAACATAAAAAAAAAAAAAAAAAAAAAAAAAAAAAAACACTTGCTTTTAGTTAATTTTGGAAAGGCTGGAACAAGAACTCCATCTCATCTGTTTGAAACAAGGTCTCACCCGAAAACACAGGCTGTCTTCAAACATGACCCTCCAGTTTCAGCTTCCCAAGTGTTTGAATCTCTCAATCTAGCTCCCAGACTGCTGAAATAATGGATTCCAAAGAAATGTGAATGTCTCCAGGAATTCATGCTGGGTGAAACAAAAAGACAGGGGAATTCCTCTCCTTGAAAGAGATTTCACACAGTTTTAACAACTTGTCAGGCCACTTAACAGGAGAAAACTGAAGCCCAGACTATGATGGGTGGATGGTGGGCCAGACCACACCTTGACTGGGACTGCATAGATGTGCATATTCATGGCCCTCTATTAAATTTTAATCTATCTTCAGGATCAGGAAGACCAACTGAAGTTGGCTTCACTGCATCTCTTTGTCTCACTTTCTAATGTGGCCACATTAAAACACACACACACACACACACACACACACACACACACACACACACACACACACACGAAACCAGAAAACCTTCTTTTGTAATTTCTACATAAAAAAAGGAGGAAATAAATCATTTTAGAGAACTCTTGATGGTATGATTTTCTTGGTCGATGGTGCTATATTTTGAGACTTTTGAGACATTTGTCTGCAGGGGTTTAACAGAAAGAAATAAGAATTTTCTTATACTTCTAAGGAAAAATACTATGACAGAATAAGGTAAAACACATCTGAGGCATAAAGATGACTCACTAAATATTAGTAAAGGGATATTAGTAAAAGGATCAACTCTATTCCTTTTTTTGTAGTTGGTAAGCCACAGCCACTGGAAAGGTTAGACAAAGAAAAGGCAGAAAGAAAGAAAATCTTGAGCATCAGTACGTTTACATAAACCACTGTATTAAACAATTTCATTTCAGATCATGATATTCAACCCTCATGTCTCTATAAAGGGTGGCAGTTGAGAGTTTATGCCTGGTGAATGTCATACTTTATTCTGTGAATGAAGAGTTATGTCATTTCATACTGATTTCCTATCCAGAGCTAACCTCTTACTTATTTCTGCATATCAAGCTCTCTTTGAAGTTAAGAGAGCATTCAGGGAGCAAGAAGAAAATCTGGCCTCCAATTTGTTCACATACATAAACAAACATCTGTTTTATTGTGTCCCTGTGAAGTCTTGCACAGAATCGAAAGATCCAAAGCAAAGCAAATAAGTAGCACAATTCCAATTTGACCTTGAATTGTAATCTATATCAACAGCTTCAGAGGTGGGATTAGAAAATGTGTTCTGGTCCTGGAAAAATGGAAAACTAAAAGACTAGAAGTTGGCAATGAGAATATTTCACAGCACATTTATACCTTGCACTGCACTGAACACATATATTTGAAAATATTCCCATACATTCTCCATAACACAGAGATTTGACCCTTGGCTGTGAATTCAAAGAAGCTGACATCATATTCAATTTCACTAAAGCAAATGAGACCAATCTTAAAATAGAAAATGATTTAACTTAATTGCATTTTCTAACCAACCAGTGGACACACCCAAGTAGAAATGAGATGATTTAGTTGTTTCTGGGGCTCTTTTGTTCATTATGAAATTAGCTCTTTAAAATTATTATAATATCCTACATTTTTTTGCATGAACACTATTATATTGCTTTCAATGTTATCAAATATGTCATTATATTATTGCAGCCTGTCTTTCTGAGGAGCAAGCAAATAAACACCAAATATTTGTCAATCTCAGAGATAAACTATAGTGGCAGTGAACTTAATCTGGTGTTAATTAGGCTTGTGGAAAACTAAATCAAGCATCAAAAACCACAGATTATTTTAGGCTTCCCCTACCATAAACAGAAAGCCTTGAGGGCCCATAACATATTATTTTTGTTGACAGTCTTCCACGTTTTGACCAATTGATTTCATGTTTCTTATAGGTTCTGTCTTGATTGCCCTTCTCTCTGTCTTCTCTTGGTTTCCAAGCAGGAGTTTGTTAATCCTTCCTATTTTTGTGTATTTAAGCAGGATTACAAACTTCAAATGCATTGTAAAATGAACCTGTACACAATCTTTCAAAACCACTTAAGTGACCCAGTGATGGAAGTTCCAGCCTTGTAAGCAAATACGGAACAGTTGGGAAATCTTCCCAAGTGTTTATTTGTAAGCCATTTGTAATTACTAAGCAAAAATGAATAAAAGCTCTGGAAAATGTAACATGGCAGAACCTTTTGCATTAAATTACAGGTTACTCACATCAAGGAAAGTATAACACTGCTTTTTACAAAGTCTATCTTAATTGAAGAGTATAATTATGCTCTACAAACTCAGTTACAAACAAGTGAAGACTTAAACATTAGGAACTTTAGCATACATGATGACGAATACACCATAAAATAGAAAGACAGAGCAATGGTCATATTCTACTATAAGAATTCCTTTAAGTTCTGTGCACCTAGATAATTACTGATAATATAATGGTATTTCTGCTTTGTCTCTTCAAATGACTTTTTAATGATTCTAAAACTTATTCTTGTATTTATTTTTTTTTAAATCAGTGCAGAAACTCTTAGCAATGTTTATCATTTTCCTGCTTTTATTTTTCCTTACTTGGGTCATATATGCCTTCTTTCCTTTATGACTTTATCTCTACTCTTGGTACCTTTCTGATTATTTATTTTCTTTTCTCCCTTTGTTTCATTCTCTTCATTTGCCCTGCTTCTCCTCACTGTGAGCATTTCTTACGTATCTACCATAGGACAGATACTGAAAAACAAATTGATAAGTGAAACCAAGTCCCTGTGTTAATCGAATTGACAACTTAGAGAAAAAAAGAAAAAGAGACAAGTACAACAAAAAGGACAGCATTGAGTAAATGCTATTAATATAATAAAGCCTACTGCTACATGTAGTAACTGCCGCAATAAAGATATCCACTGATATAAGAATATACTACAAGAAGTAATCTGAACATTTTTGTTTATTATGATATTCACTGATATATTTTAAAGAAGAGATAAGCAGCATATGAAGGGAGAAGTTAAGGACATTGTGTAAGTGTTACAGCTCTGAAGGGAAATGATTCCTGGCAGTAGAAAGCCAAGGAATACCTATAACCTGGAAGGGAAAGGTATCCTATCAGACAGAAGCCAACGAATACTGGTATGGAATGATCCCTCTATATATGATGAATATGTATTACTCTCGTTGATTAATAAAATGCTAACAGGCTCATAGCCAGGCAGGAAGTATAGGCAGGGCAACCAGGCATAGGGGACTCTGGGGTAAAGAAGGGTGGATTCAGGGGAGTCACTAGCCAGATACTGAGGGAGCAGGAGATGAACTTGCCATGCTAATAAAGGCATTTTCATGTGGCAGTGGTAAATAAGGAATATGGGTTAACTTAAAATGTAAGAGCTACTTAGCAAAAAGCCTGAGCTATTGTCTGAGCAATATATTTAATTAATTATATATTAATTAATATAAGCCTCTGTGTGGTAATTTGGAAGCAGCTCCTGTGATGGGAAAACTTCACCTACTATAGCTGTGAAGGGACAGTATCCCAACTATGTGTTGCAGCTCTGTTCTGGCAGTAGACAGCTCCCCCAGAAAAGTATTATAGTCCTTGCTCTGGGGAAGGTTTCTCCAATGCAAGTGTAACAACTCTGCTCCAGCAGGGGAGGGTTTCCCCAGAGAGGTTACAGCTCTGCTCTGCTCTGTTCCCCTGGAGTGTAACACTGATCCAGCAAGGTAAAGTTTCCCCAGCTGAAGTGTTACAGTTCTGTTCTGCTCCTGCTCCACTCTGCTCCAGTGAGAGCCCTTTCAGCTTTGCACTCTTCCGGGCAAAAATTGTTACAGTTCCACTAAGGTAGTTTTTCCCCATGGAAATGTAGTAGTTCTGCCAGGCTCTGGGGATAGCCAGTACAGTTTTGCTCTGCTCTGCTCTGCTTTGCTCTGCTCTGGCAAAGTTGCCCATCTCTGCTTCCACTGTGTTCTGGTGAAAGAAAATCATGACAAATTTCGCTCAAGAAATGTACAGGGAGGGAGGAATCCAGGAGAATTGCTACCTCTGCTAGTATGGAAAAAGTGAAGCCCGCAAATGAACAGATATAGGGCTTATATAGGGTTTTTTAGGGGTGTTGCTTTCCAGGATGAAGACTTTCAGGGTAGGGATTGATAGGATAAAAATTCCTGAGCTTAGGAAAAGCTCAGAGATTGGTTTGATTTTGTGTTCAGGGACTGGTTGGATTTCATGCACTGAGACTGGTTGGTTTTCGTGTTCTGGGTTTGGTTATTTTTCTTGCTCAAGGATTGGTTAGATTTTGATTCCTGAGTTGATTAGAGCCAGGGTATGTTTTCTTGGCTCCTGTCTCAGAGCCATGGTGCTCTTTCACTGGTCCTTTTTTACCCTACATCCACACTTTTTGTTTATAATTAATAAACAACCAGGAGTTGGAAAGGGGGTAGCATTATCAATAGACTACTTCCTGTTGAATGGGAGCATCGAGATTCTTGGAGTGTGGGTGCCCATAAAGATGGCTACCCTCCATCTTGGCACAAAGACAGAGTTCAAAGCTGTCAGCAAGTCATAAGACCCAAAGGTCAAAGGTGTGGCTATAGAAGGATGTTTTGGCCATCTTAGTTTAAATAACAACAGACCTGAATCTGAAGTGTAGCCTCTCCTGACTGTCAAAGATAGAGAAGGAGAAATTGAATCTGAGGTATGGCTACTCCTGACCTCAAGGCTAGGGACCAAGAAGTTGGAGCTAAGGTGTGGTTACTGAACCCTTAGAATAAGTGAGGAAGAAAAGTCTGTTTGTTCCACATACATGAAACTGTGTTCCCCTTTTTGGTTAAGGTATGTAAGAGTGGTGAAATCATCATAGAGCCCTCATCTAGTAGCTGATGGAAACAGAATCAGACACCCACAACTAAACACTGAGCTGAACTGGAATCCAGATGCAGAGAGGGAAGACAAGACCAGGCTACAGAAACCCACAGAGACAGCTGACCTGAACAAGGAGTAGCTACTGAGTCACCAGACTGATTTCTGGGAAACCAGCATTGGACTGACTCAGATACCCTGAACATGGGTCTCAGTTAGAAGGCCAGGGCAGTCTGAGGGACCTCTGACAATGGAACCAGGTTGTATCCCTGGTGCACAAAAGGACTCTGGGAGGACTTTCCCCATGGAGGGATACTCCCTTAACCTAGAGGCAGAAGGGAGGGCCTAGTCCCTACTCCAAATGACTTGACAGATTTAGATGACCCCTCCTGGAAGGCATCGCCCTCCCTGTGGAGGAGGGGGGATGGGATGGGAGGGTGATTGGGGGGGGCATGGAAGAGTGAGAGAGGGAGGGTGAGAGGATGGGTGGCAGGGAGGGAGGGAGAGAGAACTGGGATCGATATAAAAAAATAAGGAAAATAAGTAAAAGAAAAGAAAAAAAGTGGTGAAAAGTAAACTTGTGCCATTTGAGTATTGAATGATCTGCCCTCTTGACCTTTATTCTGTCTCTCTTTCTTTATTATCTATAGCTAGCCTTTCCCTCATCCACACTCCCACACTCCCCCACTCAAGTACAGACTTGGGGCCACTCGGCTGGCTCCAATAGCAGCCAGGCCGAAACAGCTCCCGACATTGGTGCAATCCAGATCTTCATCATGAGGATGTAACTGAATGCTAAATGTCTCTGGCCCCATAGCTAGAGGGGCTGACAATCCTGTAACTGTAACTAGTTAAAAGTCTGATTAGAAGTCTTTTGGATCTGTTGTTGAAGAATATAGACAAGCGGTTTATGAGGCAGGGCACAATTAGTAGAATTAAGAAAAAGAAGAGAAGAGGGCTTAAGAAAGGTAGAATCAGGTTCCATATCTGACTATTGGTGATCCACTGGCAGCCAGAAGTATCAAGGTACTTCTTACATTTTTGAAGATCCATCTGGAATTGTTGGATCTTGTCTTTCACTATACCTGATTGATTAACATAGAAACAACATTCCTCCCTGAGGAAGAGACTAAGGCCACCTTTCTCTGCTGTTAGTAAATTTAATCCTATCTGATTTTATAGTAAATAACTAGGGAGAGAGTCAGTCCTGCTGCTCTAGTTGTGAAACCTGCACATTGCAAGCAGTAAAATAGCTGTATATGAAAAGATGGTATTAGGTAACACATAAGAATCTAAAACCTGCATGTTTATTATACTCAAAGGAGAGGATATTGCTAATCCTAATGATTCAAGAAGACCACCAATCCAAATCATCATGGCCAAATTAAGTAATAAATAAATTACTTAATTTACAATAACAAGCAATAAATTAAAAGAACCATTTATTGTGTACATGGGCTGCCTCCCCCAAAAAGTCCGGTCAGCACTGGATGTGAAGAAAACAAGGTTTTTATAGCTCAGGGATATGGGGTTTCAAAATGGGAGATTAGGCAGGCAAAATGGATAGGGTAGTGTTACAGAAGCAGAACATAAGCATAACAAATAAGTCATAATGACCTCCTGAAACAAAGATATAATTACAGGGTGTTTGTGACAAAGTGGTCATAATAACAGACAGTCATTGTAAGACCCTGCAGCCATAGTTGTGCCCATACCCTCCCCCAATGACCGCCAACTGCCAAGTTCCACCCATAGAACACTCTAACTGCTGTAGCTACCAGACCCAGCTCCCTACCATACAGAATAAAAAGCCCAATCGCTGAACTTGAAATCCAGCCAATCTCCACCTTTGAAAGCTTCACCTTGAAATATTTCATCCCCCCTCCCCAAGAAACTCTATATAAGCCCTGTGTCCTGTTCAGTTTGCTACTGTTTCTCACCTAAGCAAAGGCAGCCACCTTCGTGTTTTTTCCCTCCTAATCTTTTCTGTGAGGTTTGTTGTATGATGTGATTTTGTAGTATTCCTTGATTTCTGACTATCAGGATACCTTTCCACTTGAGCTGTCATAACAACCTTTTGGAACAAAGAAAGGTTTTCAAGATGGTTATAAAGACTTTTAAAATAAAGGCATGATTGCTATTATTTGTAGCTAAGCTTACAAGTGGGAAATAGTCCACTCCTCGAGAAACAGAAGTTTAATAATTCTAAAGAGGAATGAGTCTAGTTTGCTTTTACTGTAAGGTGGCTTTTAAGCCTAAATATAAGCATATTGGTTCATCAGTACTTATGAAATATGGAAGATGAGACCATTTGAATATATACTAATAAAAATATAAAATGTATTATGTGCTAAATTAAGGAATTTGACAATTCCTAGCACCATTTGATAGTATCAGATTTGTGACTGCAAAACATCCATTTAACATTAATATCAAGGGTGGCAGCATGCACAAGACCTGCACATGTTCTTTTTTTTCCAGACAGGGTTTTTCTGTGTAGCTTTGTGAGCCTGTCCTGGAACTAGCTCTTGAAGACCAGGCTGTTCTTGAACTCACAGAGATCCACCTGCCTCTGCCTCCCAAGTGCTGGGATTAAAGGTGTGAGCCACCACTGCCTGGCAACCTGCAAAAGTTCAAATAAAACAAAACCCAAGCACAGGGAGAAAGTGAGCACAAATTCCCACTCTTATTTAAGAAGCTATTTGCCATTTATAGAAGTTCAGTTAGAGAAAGTCAGTTCTCTAGAATGAAGTGATGCTGAATGTATTAACCAAATTCTAATACAGGAACCATGCTCAGTAGTTGGCCAATACAAATTACTCTCTCTCTCTCTCTCTCTCTCTCTCTCTCTCGTGTGTGTGTGTGTGTGTGTGTGTGTGTGTGTGTGTGTGTGTGTGCGTGTAATCATGAAGTTGGGTACCTAGAGGAGAAAGGGAGGATATGAGAAGAATTGAGGGAAGGAAAGAATTTGATCAAAATATAGTTTGAAATGATCAAATAAATAAATAAATAAATAAATAAACATTTAAAAAAGAGTTGGTACTAAGAAAAAGTGTGAAATAAGAGGGGAACAATTTGGGAACTAGAGCAAGAATAAGGCTAAAATAGATAAAGGATTCACCTTAGGACATGGCTTTCAAATGAGAGAGGAGGCAAAATATATTTATTATTAATGTTCATCAAGATTTAATGATCCTAGAAACATCACATTTTGCACTTATTTTTCATAGCAGGACCAGAAAATATGTAGTAATGTCACCTAAAGACAGCACAAGAGTGTTTTCAAAGAAATAACTTGAAAAATATTTTTAATAAAAGAAAGTGATCTGAAATTAAGTAGGTTTAACTCAGAGAATAAGAATCTGATGTCTATTACTTAAAAAAAAATGACCCAGTTCTGACTAATTGTGGATCCTAGTGAATGTACAGTAAATCACCTGGTTAAAGTGAAGAAACATGAAACCTTACTCTGAGGCAGAGGTATAAGAGGGAGGCTCCAGGGTTGGCCTGACTTGAAACATCTGTCCCCATGTTGGCTACTTATAAAAGGGGAAAGGGACAATATCTCCTGAGATAATGAGGAGCATGAGGAGAGGGGAAGGGAGGTAGGAGAAAGAGGAGGGAAGAATGAGAGGAAAGTTCATAACACTAAGTGCCTACATAAAGAACTTGGAGAAATCTCACAGGAGCAACACAACCAGCTCTAAAACAAAAAGAAGCAAACTCTCCCAGGAGGAGTAGAGAACAGGGAATAATCAAACTGAGAGCTGAAATCAATTAAGTAGAAACTGGATGCTGGCTTGTAGAAGATTGCAGATAGATCCATATCTATCCCCCTGCACAAAGCTTAAGTCCAAATGGATGAAAGAAGTCAATGTAAATTCAGCCACACTAAACCTCTTAGAAGACAACGTAGAAAATTCCCATGAATCAATTGGTATAGAAGACTGCTTCCTGAACATAGCACCAGTAGCACAGATACTGAGATTGACAATTAATAAATGTGACCTCCTGAAAATGAGAAGCCTCTGTAAGGCAAATGATACAGTCAACAAGACAAAACAGCAACCCCAAATAAATGGGAAGGATCTTCAACAACACCATATCTCACAAAGGGCTGATTTCCAAAAGATACAAAGAACTCAAGAAGCTAGTCTCCAAAACACCAAATAATCCAATTAAAAAGTATGGTGAAGGACTAAAAATAAAATTCTCAATAGAGGAATCTAAAACGGCTGAAAGACACTTTAAGAAATTTCTCAACAACCTTAGCCATTAGGGAAATGCAAATCAAACAACTCTGAGATACCATATTACTCCTGCCAGAATGGCTAAAATTAGGAACACCAATGACAACATATGCTAGAGAGATATGGAGAAAGGGGAACACTCCTCCACTGCTGGTGGGAGTGCACACTTGTACAGCCATTTTGGAGATCAGTATGGCAGTTTCTCAGGAAAATGAGATTCAGTCTACCTCAAAATCCAGCAATTCCATTCTTAGGCATGTGCCCAAAGATACACATTCATACCACAAGGACATTTGTTCAACTATGTTCATAGCAACATTATTTGTAATAGCCATAACCTGGAAGCAACCTAAATGCCCTAAATGGAGAGGCTATCTTGAATGTCCTTCCCCTATAATGAGATGGATTACTACTTTAAATGTCTTCATAGAGCCTTCATCCAGTATCTGATGGAAGCAAAGCAGAAATTCATAGCCAAGCACTGAGCCAAACTCTTGGAGTCCAGTTGTACAGAGGGAGGCATGATGGGCAAAGGGGTCAAGACCATGCTGGGGAAACCCACAGAAATCGCTGACCTGAACAAGTGAAAGCTTATGGACCCCCGTCTGACAGCTGGGGAACCAGCATAGGACCTAACCAGGCCCCCTGAAAGTAGGTGTCAGTTGGGAGGACTGGGCAGTCTATGGGGCCTCTGGCCAAGGAATCAGTATTTATTCCTGTTACGAGTATATTTTTGATGGGAGATGTCATTCTATAAGTATGTTTCTCTTATTGGTTAATGAATGAAGCACTTTTGGCCAGTAGGAAAGCAAGATAGGCAGGACTAGGAGATAAGGAGGTTTCGGGAACAGATAGGAGGAGAGACAACATGTAAGACCAAGAGAACAGAAGTCCAGGCCCTTTCTCTGGTAAGATGAGATCACGTGGAAATACTTAGATTAATAGAAATGGATTAATATTTAAGACAGAGCTAGCTGATAAGAAACTAGTAACTGGCCAACAGCATTATATCTAATACAGTGTCTCTGTGTGTTATTTGGGGCTGGCACAGCTGAGGGACCAGGCTGGTGGGAAAACCTACTCCTAACAAAATATCCCTAGTGCCTTAATGGGCTTTGTGAACCCATTCCCTATGGAGGGATACTCTCTCATCCTAGATACATGGGGGAGGGACTTTGTCCTTCCCCAAATGATATGACAGACTTTGATGACCCCACATGGGATGCATCATCCTCCTTGGGAAATGGATAGGAGGTGGGATGGGGGTCATTGTGGAGCATGGTAGGACAGAAGGGAGAGGGAACTGGAATTGGTATGTAAAATAAGAATGTTTTTAATTTAAATAAAAATTAATTTAAATGTTCTAGACACTAACAATAAGAAGAAAGTAAACAAACATAATAAAAAGAGAAGAACAAAGGGAGAGAGGGAAAATTTAGGGAGGTCTGGGATGATCTTTTTCATTAATAATGGTGAAGTGGTGGTGGTTTCATAAATGGGTATTTAATCTAAACATAAGATGTCTACATATAGGTACAATTTCTTATTTATCAATAAAACACCAGCTATGTGGTATTTTAGAGTGAAATACTCATTTTTGTAGATTTTTAAAATTTTTATTTTATGTGTATATATTCATATGAGTGCCTGTATGTTGTTATGTGCATGTGCACCATATGTGTGCCTGATGCCTGTGAAAGAGGGCATCAAGTCTTCTAGAACTGGAGTTATTCATAGTTGTGAGCCATCATGTGGGTTCTGGAAACAAGCCTGGGTCTTCTGCATGAGTAGAGAGTGCTCTTAACTGGTGAACCATCCTTCCCCTCTCCCAGTCTCCAGAACAAACATTCTTAAGGGAGCTATTTGGGGGTTTATGTTGAAAGTGTTGTTCTTATTCCTTTAACCTATTTACTCACAAGACCTCAAACTACTTCTATTACTTTTGCTTCTTGCATTTCAGATTCTTATTCTTTCCAGTGCTCCTCTGATTCTGTTCAAGACTTATTTCTATGATGATAACAACTACATGTGCCTTTTGTTTCCTGCCCCTCTTCCCTAGCTTCTACACTATGCTTCCCAGACACCAAATCCTGAGTCCTTAATAATCATCCACGTGCAGACTTTTGAAGCACTAACCTTTTGTTTCTGAAATAATGGCTTTAGGCTTAGAGGAAAAGAAAACTAACAGATTTAGAAATCAGTGATATAGTGAACAGGAGTTCCATCCTTCAGAAAACTGCAGGTTGATCCTTTGAATGGGGGGAAAATCAAAATTTGAAAAAGCATGAGGAGACTCCTCAGATGATGTTAGATGTGGGTAATAAATCAATGTCAAATTTTGCAACTTTGTGGAATACTTATATAATGGCTTCCCTTTTCTAGGACATCTTTTCCTTCAGGCAGTTGTGACTGAAGTTAAGAGACTTGGTTCTGGAATTAAATAGTGTTTCTATTCCAACACTGCCAACTCCTCATAGACCCAAGAAAAGGCATCAGCTTCTCCAAGTGTTGATATTTTCATATGAAAATTAAAACCAAGTAATAACAATAATATATGTATCAGCAGCTTGTTGTGGAAATTAAATGAAATGTGTATAAAACAGCACAATGGCTGGTAAAAAAGTTAATCTGCAACCTATTTATTACTGTCAAGTGCACATGATAGCTGTCATAGGAACAGTGAGCTTTGTCTTCCTTGTTGGTGCAGTAGCACTATGAGAAATAAAAATAAAAGTTTTAAAGATAAGGTTTTCTTTCTCCTTCCTTCCCTCCTTTCCTTCCTTCCTTTCTCCTCACCCCGTCCCTCCCTCCTTCCCATTTCTTATGATCTATAGCTGTATATGAAGACATTCCTGGTACCACTGATAAAGTTAATAAAACAGAACAGGACTCAATTTAATATTAATGAATTTATTCCCATTCTTTAAAATAAATAAACAAAAAGAAGAGATCAGTTTATTTCTCTGAAAGATAGAAGGCACAAGCTTCTTTTAATTATATAATCAAATATCTGATATATTTTGTTCCTTCAAACATTTTTGTCCTTTATTATTTTCATCAATTATGATCTCGTCTAATGTCTCATAATCTGTATAACATGCAAGCATAAAACATCACTACAGACAGATGTTCTCAATAGAAAGGGTGGTAGGAAGGTCTTTTCTTTAAATATCATTCCGGTTGAGTCAATATTGTTTGTATCCCTAATGTAAGGCATAAATTTTAAAGTTTAAGTGTGGATCTTAGATTTAGTAGACAGGAATGGAGAGAAAAATATGAAAATTCCTAAGCATCTTGTTTCAGGTGTGGTATGTCATCCTCCCTCCAGTTATAGAGTGATCGGGTGGCTGGTTACTTCTGGCCACTAGAGAGCAGCAAAAGACCAGACCAGGCCAAAAAAAAAAAAAGCAGGCAGAAACATAGCAAAATGCAGTTATATTCTGTTGCCTGGGATAATAGCAGAAAACAAACACGAAGTCAAAGTAAGCACAACCACAAAAAAAAACTTCTTGTCATATTTATTTGGCCAAACAAAACACCACCACCACCACCAAAATAAAAATGAAAACAAGCCTGTCCTGGCCTGAAACACAGAGAAGAGTGTAGTTACAACTAAGGAAGTTAAAATTGCTACAACTCACAGGGTCAAACAAATTAAACACTGTATTTATTGATTTAAGAAATAACCAGGAACTAGATCTAGGAATTCAGTCCCCAGACAAATTATGTTGCTAATCCTATTAATAAAGTTAATGCCAATGCTATAATAAAATCAGAGCAAATTCAAAGAATACTAAGGAGGACAAAGAAAGCAAACAGACCATTAAGCTGGACAATGCTGTTGCAAAATGGCCTGGGAGAATTCCATCTTCCCTTGAAGTAACAGTATTTCTAATGTTTAGCTAGATAGAAGCATGCTTTGAAAATTGAAACCTTAGGAAATTTAACACTTCCATCATGAGATTCAGCTGGGGAATAGTGAAATCTCTTGTAAAAGTTTTTGTGAAATCCTAAGAGGAAGATGTCAGCATTTGGATAGTACATTAATCCTGTGGTTCCATAGACATGCATTATTTAAGGTTATTCCTATCTCAATGATGAGGGTAATATTCTTTACTCTGAAAGTACCAAGAATCACAGACTCCAAGACTGGTTCATGTCATAAATCAATGTGTCAGAATAAAACAGTAGGGAAACGAAGTGAAATCTGCAGTCTGAATAGAAGATGGTTTAAGGCAGATATTGGTCAGATTGAGGGCATAAGTTGTCTGCCAGAGGCCAAGGCCTTCATAATAACATCCTATTTATGTCTGAAAACTCGACACTTAACCATCATATATACTACCAGCAAGAATTCTTTCTCTCTGTTCACCTAGTGTTACTTAATTCCATGTCTTGATTGTGAAAATTGAGTGGATTAGATGACTTGCTTGTCACTTAATCTGACCCAATCAAAACCACTTTCCCTGTAGTTTAAATGATGAGGAAGGCAGCAATGTCAGAAGGTAGATTCTGGACATCTTGTGCATTACAGTAGCAATCTTGGTAGTGATGATGATGAACTATCAAGCAGTAATTATTGTCAGCTGGGTCTTTAAAATAAACAGCTACTATGATTTTAATTTTATTTTTCTATTTTCTTAGATTCTTCTGGTCTTATTGTTTAAACTCACCTATTTTAGTTCTTTGTAGTTAATTTCTGCTGGGTTTCCTTTTTGTTTCATTTTGCTAAGATTGTTTTCAGTGTTTTGCCAGTAAAGGCGAAATTCATGCAATATTATTCTGAATTTAGTTGTTTGGTCCCGTGTAAAGAGAAAATATTCTATAAATCTGAAAACAAGGACCATATTAAACATTCCTATGTTCTGAAGTTCTGCGTTCAGTGTGTTTATTTATTTTAGTTATTATCTATGATCAGAGAAGAGAGAGAAAATTATATTTCACAAGATATGGACTCAAAGGCTGTTATCTATGAAATGTGGAATAAACTATGAACAATGACCCTATGATGACATACTAGAGGCTATGAAAAAAGACAGTTTGTAATTGCAAAAGAACAGACAAAGGGTTGGAGAGATAGCTGAGTGTCTAGAGCTAGCTTGCTGCTTTTGCAGAGGTCTAGGTTTCAATTCCTAGTTCACAACATCCATAACACCAGTTCAGGGTACTAGGCATGCTTGTGGTACACACACACACACGCAGTCTAAACACTTATATATACGAAAGAAAATAAATAAATATATCTAAGCAAATATTTTTTAAAAGAACAGACAAGATGTAGTCTTAATGTAACCCAAATTATACATCTATCAAAATCAGATGTCTTAAACTTTAACTTCAAACAGGAAAACAGCAAATTTGTCATCATATGTTTAACCAACATGTTTATTATGCTGTATCATAAAATTCTGGTTTTTTTGTAGCTTGTCATAAGCACAAGCATCTGTTGGTATTGAAACAAAGAATAAATGTGGAAATAGTTTCTAAAATTCTTCAAATTTGCCTCATACTGATAATGTTGGTTACAGTATTGCATTCTTTGGTCTCAGAGATGGATCCAGAATATATAATTGAAAAAAGTGCTATGTGTTTTTGTTTTGTTTTGTTTTTGAGACAGGGTTTCTCTGAATAACATCCCTGCCTGTCCTGGAACTCGCTCTGTAGACCAGGCTGGCCTTGAACTCGTAGAGGTCCACTTGCCTCTGCCTCCCCAGTGCTGGGTTTAAAGGCATGCACTACCATTGCCTGCAAATTCCATGATTTTAAACGTTTGCATTTATTATGTTCAGGTAACATGTTATATTACATGCATTGTATATGGAAATCCAGCACAGAATGGAGTACATAGGCTTTACTTGACAGAAACTCTTTTTATAATAAAGCTGTGTTATGTTTTGATACACGTGTAAATTCTACAATCAAGTCAAACATATTTTTCTTATCAAATAGATTACTTCTACTAAGCTGTGTCACACCCTTAGCCCATAGTCCACCAATATTAACAGAACATTGGTGTGGGATTTTGGTGGTATCCAGACCTACATTGCCGTGGCCCAAGTACTGCTGAGATAAACTATCCCATAAAGTCACAGATAGTACTAGCCTAAGTAGGACACCAATACACTGGAAAGTGTCTTTTCTTAAAACTGGTGCAGTTTTAAGTCTGTAGCGTGATCTGAAGATGGGCTTCACTGACAATTGCCCACTACTATATTTCCCTATCCTGATAAGAATGTTCAAAGGAAATATACATCTCCCTTCCATCAATACTATGATGTCTAAGGTTAGTACTGTACTGCTGAAGAACACCCCTTTGCTATCAAGGCTAAGTTTTATCTGAATTTCACAGCTATAAGTACCTGTACCTGCACTGCCTCATTTATCCACTCAGGCACATACTGTAACTATCAGTAAAGCTGGCAACATCTCAAGTCTATCCTAGTGGCCTGTCTGTTACCAGGGCCAGTATAGAGGCTCTTCCTATGAGCATGGATCTAGGGATGGCTTTACTGTCCTAAGTTAGAAAAGAGGGGGTAAAAGATAGTCCTTTAGGCTTCCAGTCTTGTGCTAATCTAAGTTGTACCTGAGCCTTGCAGTTACAGGAGCTGACACAGCCTTGGGCAATATACCAATAATAGTCTAAGATAGCAATAATATATGGCAAACATAAGTCTCCCCACTAGCACACAGGTCTCCACTCAATGCTTAGATAGGCCTAGTACATCCATCTGCAAACTCTGATCTGGATATAGAGGTGTTTGGTTTCTGCCTTCTACCAGTATAAATCATAGTGGATGCACCTACGGACTTCAGCTGGGTTATGCTAGCTTAACGTTTTCTCTCTGTTGTCCACATTTGAAGGAAGGGTAATAGATGTATCCACCTGTTTGTTGGGAGGACAGAACATATGACTTGTGCCCACAGATCTCCAGAGAAAGCAAGAATGTTAAGTATGCAGGATTTTCTTTCTGGGAAAGATGAAAAAACAAACTGTTATTCCATCCTGAAAGCCAGGAATAACAAGTGATTAAAAGTCTGGTGATCTGTGTTATCTGTGGGGCCAGTCCATATCAAGCTCCTACAACCAGGACCAGAGGTGACTAGTAATCTAAATGACCCTTACAGCCAAAGACTCCCCAAGCTCCCATACCCAAGACTGGAAATACCTAATAGTCTAAATGACCCTTACATTATCTTATAGCCAGAGGCTCCACAAGCACTCACAATCAGGACCAGAAGTAGCTAGTAGCTCAAATGACTTGTCCTCTATCTGTATGATTGGAACCAGACCAGACTCTTCTTTAGGCCCTTAAGCTAGTACAGATATTGTATCGCTAGAACCTATCTGATGGAAGATGTCATTCTGTAAATATGTTCCTCTTATTGGATAATGAATAAAACACTGTTGGCCAATAGGAAAGCAAGATAGGAAGGACTAGGAGGCAAGGAGGAGAGAGAAAAGTAGTAGGGAGGAGATCAAAGATGGAGGATGGAGAGAGAACACCAGCCCCTCTCTCCTGTAAGATAAGACCACGTGGAAGTACTTAGATTAATAGAAATGGGTTAATACTTAAGACAGAGCCAGCCAACAAGAAACTAGTAACTGGCCAACAGGTTATATCTAATACAGCGTCTCAGTGTATTATTTGGGGCTGGTGAGGCTGTGGGACCAGGCCGGCAGGGAAAAACTACTCATAACATACCCATCTTTTTCGAAGAAGAAATGGCACGCACCCTGAGTTGAGTTTCTATGTAATTATATGTCCTTTTTCACTGGGGATTATAATTATACCAGGAAACTTTTTTTTCCCAAATTATACTGTGTCTAAATTTATTGGGAAAAAACTGCCTGGAATCAGACTCCCAAAGTGAAGTCTTGTTCCAGATTGACAACTATAATCTGACCTGAGTTTTCAGAGTTTTAGAGGTGAGCTCTTGGGTTTGCTTCCCTGCCTGCTGTGACTGCCTGCAGGGTCCCCTTTCAGTCACCTGCTTGGCTTATGTATTTCTGGTGGCTCAGTCCATTGGAATTGACTCAAGGCCATGAGACATGTGGTTCTGTCTAGAATGGTGTTTTGCTCTAGTAGGCCTGGTATTAGTTTTAAGCCCAAGGCTTGTACATAATCATTTCTCTAGCCCGTAAGTAGGAAGTATTTCTCTATTGCATGAGCTTCTTCTATTTCAAGGATGAGAGATGAGAGCAACTTCTTCCATCGTGCCTTTTTCAGTGGATTTTTTTTCTTTTGTTAAATAAAACCAGGCTCTATAGTCTCCCATACATATTTCTTTGGGGTTTTTTAACTGCTTTATTTGTTGTGTGTGCTTGTGTATGCTGTGTGTGTGTGTGTATGTGTGTGTTGTGTGTTTGCATGTATGTGGAGGTTAGATGGTAATGTTGATGTCTTCCTCAAACACTTTACACACTATTTTTTAAGATTGAGTCTGTGGTTGCACAATGTTCAGATTCAGCTTGATTGTCTCATCAGTAAGCTTCAAGTATTGTCTTCAATCAGCCACATCAGATATAAAAGTTACTTTATGAAGGAAATTTGATGCTTGAATAAACTGCTCAGCTTGGTACAGCCATGGATGGTCAACTACTGCATGTTTCCACTAAGTGATCATTTTAACCAATCATATTTAGCATAGACTTTTAGTACAGCACAAGTGAAGTAGAGAAGGTCAAATGGTTAACCATTAATATGTAGCATGTCATCAACATAGTCAAAACAGTTTGTACCAAGCCTTATAAGAGCAACCAAAAATCTAGAGATGCTAAACTGGGGATTTCAGGATCATTGAATACAAAATTTGGTTTTTTATAGTAAAATTGAATGGATATAAATCTAGACCAACCCCCATCCCCATGCTACCGCAAGTACGTTCATTTGTAAAGACACATAAAGAATGAAAGTAAAAGATACCTAATAATACTGTGTGCAAATTAAAATAAAAATAAAACAAGAGTAGCTATAATTACATCATATAAATAGTATTTCATTAAAAAAGTAGTAAAAAAATAGACAAAGGAAGTCATTGTATAATGGAAAGGGGAACAATTTATCATGAGACTATGACTAGTGCCAATAAATAAAAAATCAAGCACTAGGACAACAAGTAAAAGTAATATTAAGAAACCTAAAGTGAGAAAAATACTACAATGAAATAATAGGGAACGCTGGATAAAATTTATTGAATGTAAACTGTACTTTAGAGTAAATAGATATAACAAGGATGTAAACATTGCATCCAACACCTCATAGTATTCTTTTTATCTACAAAAACAATGTTATCCAGGATAGATCACACAATAGAACACACACACAAAAATATTATCAAATTTTAAAAAGTTGAAATCATGCAAAATATCAAACAATGATGACATAAAGCTAAAAGGCAATAGAAAGAAAAGCTTTGGAATTTATACAAATATATGGAAACGAAAGCACATTCTTTAAGTAACCATTAGAATAATAGAAAATAAAAGTGAAAACTGAAAATTCTTGAGACAAATGAAAACAGAAGCAAAGCAATTACTATTTGAAGTAACATCCTAAAAATCACAGAAATATAATATAACCAATTTACACAGTATACATTAAAATTATTATATGACATACATGATTTTATATATCATTTAATATATACACATAATTTTGCATTTCATCTGAACAATGGAGGACCATGCATCAGTGAGAAGACACCATGACTTTGTCCATATAATTTTCATTATAAATGCCATTGGTCACTTTAACAAGAACAGCTTTAGAAAATAGGTATAGGTGTTCAACTTAAGATATGCTGAGATGTATCTTGTGTGAATAATGATATCTTGAGGATATTTGGAGTTGTCACATGCAATGAAGAATTTGCTGTGTTTGTATTTATTAAATGTGGAGAATCTTATTCACACATAACATTGTTTTTGAAAAGTTATGTATGAAAAAGAAGATACACAGTCTGAAGTATCTGGAGTAGGGAGGTCAGTATTTCTTCAATATGAAGAGAGTAGACTATATACTAATATAACCTGTCTATCTTTAAGGGTAAGAATGGAAACCTAGGGCAATATGAAGATGTGCACAGAAACAAAAAGTGTTTAATTCTTTTAAATCTTTCTGGAACTCCAGAGATCATTGAAATGCCTAATGTCTTCCCAAGATGACTGGCTTGTGAGACACTTAGAGCCAAAAAAGGGAGGATGTATCTAATGTAATTATCCATGGAATGTGAAAGGTTATTGAAAACTTTTTAAAAAAATAATTACAAGTGTGTCCTAATCAGTACTGACTTGACTTTCCAGAAGTCCATCCCAATCCCTTGTGAGGAGATTACATGCACCAGGAACTCAACTTGGACTTCACAAGATTCATGCTTCTACAGTTCTTGGCCAAAAGCTGATTCCATTGGAAGCAGTCCAGGACCATCTGGACAGTGCTGTCATGACTAGACGAAGATATTGTCCAGATATACAATCATGTTTCAATCCAGGAATGTTCTGAAAAATCATGTTCATAAAATATTGGAAAATTGCCCAGGCATAATAAAATCCAAAAGGCATGATGGCCCATAAACACACTGGCCATGTTGAGTGCAAAAGGACATCTTCCTGCTATCTTACTCCTGAAAACAGACAATGCCACTGAACCTAGGAAAATCAGGTATATGTCATTTGTGATTGATTGGGTTGTTGAAACAGGCTAAGGGTCAGTGTGAAAAAAACCCTGTTGCCTGATATAGTTTTGTCTACTTTTTACAAAACATAGCACGGGAGAACAAGTAAACAAGTAAGAGAAATTGGTGGAGAAATAAATATTTACTTCAGATTATTTTTTCTTAGTAATTCTATAATGCCTGAATCTTTTCATTTACTTATTTTTATTGTTTGGTTTTTAAGACAGGGTTTCTCTGTGTAGCTTTGGAGCCTATCCTGGCACTCACCCTGTAACCCAGGCTGGCCTTGAACTCACAAAGATCCACCTTCCTCTGCCTCCCAAGAGCTGGGATTAAACGCGTGAGCCACCACTG
This sequence comes from Phodopus roborovskii, assembly GCF_943737965.1. Lineage (NCBI taxonomy): Eukaryota > Metazoa > Chordata > Mammalia > Rodentia > Cricetidae > Phodopus > Phodopus roborovskii. Next base: position 1,121,151 of record NW_026125791.1, on the reverse strand, counting down.
CCCAGCTAATGCCTGAATCTTAATTTCTAAAACTGACTATGCTTATCATGTAGATTCATATGAAGATAAATTTAAGGAGTTAGTACATTAACTATGTTATAGAAGATCCAACATCAGTTGTAAAGGTGAAAGAAAATATTAAGTTTAGTAAGTATGAAGACCCTGCTATCAAATCTATCAGGATTTACTGTATTCTGGGTTAAAGAAAACTTATCTGTCTCCTGTTTTTAAATTAACCTTTAGGGCTGGAGAGATTGCTCAGCCATTAAAGGCTAGGCTCACAACCAAAAAATAACATTTAATATAGAATACATGGAAGAAATTCTTTTCATAGATAGGACAGAGAACACCATAGATAGAAGTACCTAAAGTACTTAAATATAGGACACTTACATCTTAGAAATTATATAAACATGGCTCTTTCTGAAAAACACAGAGAAAAGTGAGTGGATAACAAACAATGTCAAATACATAAAATTGTATACCACATATATTGATGAGAATTATATTTATCACCAGTGTAACCAGTGTATTAACACAAGAGCAAGTTTAAATTGATGATTGAGGCAATTAAATCCATATTGGGTCGACAGTACTATTTCATATTGCATTTATATTGGGTTATGTACAATAGTCAGTTCTTGCCACCTTTAAATCCATGAATATATGAAATATTGAATAGGTACAATTAATCATTGTGTCACTCCCAACAGAGCATAATGTATACACGTTATTCAGCAAGTGATTGTTAAGTGAGTGAACAAAACTTCAGTGTTCCATCAGTATATTATTATACTATATTTCTGTAGTATGCAGTAAAATAAGTAGGAGTAATATCTAATAGTAGCACCATTGTCCTGGTTTTTCTTTTGTTGTTGTTAACTTGATGCAAAATGGAGTCAATTGAAAAGAGGGAATTTTAATTGAGAAAACATCTCCTTAAGGTCATCCTGTAGGCAAGTCTATTATTACATTTTCTTGATTAATGATTGATATAGTTGGGCCCAGGCCACAGAAGATAGTGTTAGTTGTGAACATAATGGCCTGGATTCTATAAGGAAATAGATTGAGGAAGCCATGAAGAGCAAGTCAGCAAACAGTAGTCCTCTGTGACTTATACTTTAGTTCCTGCCTCCAAGTTCCTGCCTTGAGTTCCTGTTCTGACTTCTTCCAGTGATTGTGACCTGAGATTTGTAAGCTGCAATAAACCCTTCCCCAACTACTTATTGTTGGTTATGATGTTTTCTTACAGCAATAGAAATCCTAACCAAAACAATACACTAAGCATTACTTAGACCGGGTGTCTATTTCTAAGATACAAAGGCAGAAATAAATGAGTTCTCATTTTAGCTTCTCTAGAGAGATCTACCAAAAAGCACAACATGACAAGATGGACAAAAAGGTGTTTGTGTTACGTCTACTGCCCTTACACATAATGAGAAGAAACCAAATAGCTTTTTTACATTATTTATTCTTTCATTTTGTACTCCAAACATAGTTCTCTGTCCCACTCTTCTTCCTACCCTCTTCACCTCCCCCTACAGCCTATCCCCAATTCAGGTCCTCCTCGTGGGTAAGGGCTCTTGTGCGAAGTCAACAATGTCTGGCACAGTAGGCTGGGGCAGGGCAAAGCCCTTCTCCCATACATTAAGGTTGAACATGGCATCCCACCATAGTGAATGGGCTCCAACAAGCTAGCTCATGTACCAGGGTATATCCTGGTCCTACCACCAGGGGCCCTTCAGATATCCCAAGCTTCACAACTGTCTTCCACTTATGGAGAGCCTAGTTTGGTCCACTGGAGTCTCCATAGCTGGTCATCAGGAGTTCATGAGTTTCCATGAGCATGATAGACCTGTAGATTTCTTCATCACGATCTTGACCTCCCTTGCTCATATATTCCCTCCTTCCTCTCTTTGACTGGATCCCCAGAGCTCAGCCTGGTTCTTGGTTGTGGATCTCCGAGTCTGGAAACCAAATAGCTTTAAGGAAGACAAAAGTAAAGTTTAACATATTCACCATCTGAAATGCCAATGGTCTACTATTAGATGGAACAGGTAAAGACCTGTAAGATTTTTTTCTGAACAATGCTGTGTTATATTCACATTGTAATAGAAGGGACAGATATTCAATAAGTAGGTAACAAGGGGCATGGCAGGAATGACAACAATTTTCACCTTCAGTTGAAATAAAAAAATCTCTTTAGCCAGGCATGATGGTGCGCACCAAGCACCCAGGAGGTGATATCAAGATCAGACCGGTCCACAAAGTGTGTTCCAGGACGGCCGGGGCTACACAGAGAAACTCTGTCTAGAAAAATCAAAACCAACCAACCAACCAAAACAAAACAACAACAACAAAGACAATTCAAACAAGAGAAATTAGGTAGAATTCAGAAGCTAATCAGTAGCTCCATCTTCACCTCAGGATAACAACACAGTGGAGCAGTTAAGAACTCAGATATTCTGTAAACGAAGTAAATTCAGAACTTCTGAGTAATAGAAATCTGACTGTAGCCAATTGTGTTACTAAAATGGGAGCAATAAAAGTGTTCCGTGAGTTTCAGTGTTTAAAATAACATTAACATAAAATCACCTTTAATATTAACTAACATTGAATGAGAGCTCTTTCTCATATGTAATAATATTACAGTTAGTTTGTAAACAAAACTTCCTGTAGGGTTCATCGAATCTATAAACATAAGCTGTTGGTGTAAAGCTGGATTACCACAATTATTCAAGCCAGGTGTGGTGATACCCAGTTGTAATCCCAGCACTCACAGGCAGATCTTTGTGAACTTGACGACATACAGAGAGAGTGTCAGGCCAGTCCGGGCTATACATAGATGCTCTCTCAAAAAAATGAGTCTACACAGCTTCTCCTTTTTTGAGACAGGGCTTCTCTATGTAGCTCTGTCTTTCCTGGAACTCATTGTGTAGACCAAGCTAGTCTCGAATGTAGAGATCCACCTGCCTCAGCCTCCTGAATGCAGGGAATAAAGGCATGTGCCACCACTGCTCAGCTTATACATGTTCTTAATATTAACTTTAAATAAATAGAATTTTTTATTGTTATCATATAGATTAGTAATTCTGTAGTTCTTAAATTGAGCATAACCTAATGTGTTTGTTCTATGTAGCATCAATGTTCCTTATTAAATAAGTATTGAAGAACCTTGTGTAACTTTCTTTGTGAAATTCTGCCAGGTAATTTCAGCCTTACATGACTTTTTCAAAGTTTCCATTTGCTTTATGCCTAATTGATTATAGTGAAGTTTACTTTCTTTTCAATAGTTATGTGGATAGTGCATTCTTAGTAAAGGAAGAGACCATATCAGATTAATCTTTGATTTCTCCCAATTTTATCCATTAACTAAGATCAACAAACACCAATGAATGTTAAATTTAGATGTTCTGAAGACTATGTGCTCTGTACCACAGTTCAAATTATTGATCATATAAAAATTGACCAAAAAATGACCTCAAGGAACTCAGACCCCCTAGCATATGTGTAACTCAAGAAAGGATAATTTTGAAAGTAAAACTATTTCAATCCATAAAGACAAGCTTCACAGAGCATATATTAAACCATAGATTTTGGGATAATGTGGTTGATACTGGCCTTTGAGCCCTAACACTGAGAACTGATTATCCTAAGGTCACAGGTGACTTTTGAATTTATTGTAATCAAGAAGCAGAACTGAAAAATGAATGCATTATATTAAAACACACAAAACTGAGTATATAAACTAATATGTTAATTAGTGATGATACTAGCAAAAGAAAAGCAGTTTGGTATAGTGGAAAAGAATTAACTTTTAATTTTTTTCCCCCAATATGACTGGAGCTGTAAGTTAATCAGTTAAATCATCTGACCTTCATTTTATCCTCTAAAATAGGGTAAGAAGAGACGACAACTTTCCACTTGGCAGTATATCAGAGTAACTTCTTGGAGATGAATTTTTTTCAGGGAAAATAATTGCAAATGCTACACAAAATACATAAGATTACACGTTAGATATATTAAATGAAAACAAAATAGATATGAACTAAGGAACTCTAATCTTTGAGAAGAATAAAGCTTACAGCATGATGCTTAATTTTTTCCCCTTCAAGTACATTTTAAAGCTTTCGTTGAAATTCGTGGTAAAGAACAAAACTCTGGTTTTATTAGGTTGAAGATACAGTGGGCAAAGAATAAGAACAATAAAGAAACAAATCTGAGAATCAAATGTTAGTGCAGCAGTGATGCCAGCAATGACTTCTTTTAAAATATTATATTAGTGAAGCATCAAGTCTAACAGTACAGCAATACTAAATTGGAATATCAGAATTAGAAAAGAAGTATTAAAGTGGCCATAGTCACAGAAAGATTGGCTATGAGCATGATAAACTATATCACTCTTAACAATTTATTCATTTTAATCAATTAACTTTGCATAGCCTCTGGAAGCAGGGTCAATATACAATAATAAATTATATTTATGGGTATTAGCTTAAAAAATTACCTGCAAGATTTTTTTATTTTTTATTTTACATGTCGATCCCAGTTCCCTCTCCCTCCCTCCCTCCCACTCTCCCTCCCTCCCTTCCTTCTTCTTACCCTCGCTCCCCCCTCACATTCACCCTGACCACCTTCCCCTCCCATCCCCCCAACCCAGTTCTACATGTAGGGCAAAGCCATCCAGATGGGGTCATGTAAATCTGTGAAGTCACTTGAAGTAGGGAATATGAATTCTCTTCTGTGTCTGGGTTAAGAGAGTATCCCTCCATGGGGGATATGTCCCCAAGGTCCTTTTTTGCACCAGGAATACATCCTGGTTCCACTGTCTGAGGTACCTTAGACTGCTCAGTCCTTCTATCTGAGACCCATATTCAGGGGGTCTGAGTCAGTCCCATGCTGGATTCCCAGCTATCAGTCTGGGGGCTCTTTAGCTCCTCCTTGTTCAGGTCAGCTGTCTCTATGTGTTTCTGCAACCTGGTCTTGTCCACTCCATCTGCATCTGGATTCTAGTTCAACTCAGTGTTTAGTTATGGGTGTTTGCTTCTGTTTCTGACAGGTACTAGATGAGGGCTACATGATGGTGGATAAGTTAGTTGTTGATCTCACTATCCGGGAAGGGGGTTTATGGTAGCCTTTCCACAGTTGCTCAAATTGTTAGTTGGCAGGAGTCTTGTAGGTCTCTAGACCATTCTTCAGGTTCAGTTTTCTCTTCAAACCAATAATAGCTTCCTCATTTATGTTCTCTCTCTCTGTCTCTGTCTCTGTCTCTCTCTCTCTCTCTCCTGTCTTCTATTCCTACCCTGCCCTGGCTCAATCTCCTTAGTCACATGTGCTTTCCTCTCCTCCCCTTCTCTTTCTTCTACTTCTCTCTCCATTCACTGACCCTCACTTCCCATGTGCTCTGGGGGACTTGTCCCTTCCCCCTTCTGTGAGGGACTTTATATGAATCTCTTGGAATACACCAGTATCCTAGTTCCTCTGGTGGTGTGAATTATAGCCAGGTAATCCTTTGCTCTAGGTCTAAATTCCATATATGAGTGAGTACATACATGTAAGATGTAAAGGTCACTGTTATTAACTGTCATGGTACACATGCCTGTAAACCCAATACTTGATAGTCTGGGGCAGAAGAATTATGGTCATTAAGCCAGCCAGGTATACACAGGGCAAATCAGTGTGGGTTACATAGAAAAATTCTGTCTAAAAAAAGAAAGGAAACAAAACAAAAAGTCTACCACAGTAAAAGGCAAAAAGGCATCATCCATAGTTACATACATAGTTACATCACATAAAAAGTGATGTTGTCAAAATTTCAAAACTAGATCAAGTGTTTGTAGATTAATGGATAAATAAGAAATGTGACATACAAAACAATATAATTGCTTTAAAGTAGAAGAACGTCTTCAACATAAAAGAGAACATTTATGAACTACTAGAGCTACCATCTTACTCACAGATACAAAGCAGATTCTGCTACAAGTTCAGTAAAAAGACAAAGACGTTAGTTTTATCACTTATATTAAACATTGTACCTGCCATTCTAGCCAAATTAATTAGCAATAAAATAGATACAATATTTCAATTTTGTATATAAAGAATTATATCTACCTGTATTAAGTCTTTCTTTTTAAGAAGGGATCTCACTCTGTAGTTCAGATAGGACTTAAACTCTAGATTCTCCTGCCTTGGTCTCCCAAGTACTAGATTTATAGGTACCATCAGCTTAACATCAGGATCATATATAAAGAAAATACTAAAGATTCCACAAAGTATCTATGAATTAATAAGCGCTACTTGTTTAAAAATATAGATTGAATAGTTTTAAAAGATTTACTTCTATACATTAGCACTTGGCAATGAAGTAGATATGGAACTTGAAGTAACTTGACTAGCCAAAGCAACCTTGCAAAGGTACAAAGTTGAGTGCTAATACTTCCCAGTGTTTAAACTCATAACAAAGATTCAATAATCAAGGCCCTGGGAAATAAAAGTTCATGTATATATTCACATAATACAATTAAGTTTCAGAAATAAACTCATACATATATGGCTAAAACTTTTAAAAGGAGAATTGTTTTATTTGGCTCACAGTTTCATAGGATTCTGATAATGGTTACTTGGCCCTATAAACTTTGCCAGGGCATTATGGCTGTGGAAAAATGTGAAAATGGTGTATTTCTTTTCTTGGTGCACAGAAAACAGAGAAATGTGAAACAGGAAGAGGCCAGAGAACAAGATGTGGGTGCTTTGGTCATTACATTAGGAAATTACTTCCTCCAACTAAGCTTGTCCCTCCTATAGTTCTCCAGCTGTCAATGATGTCATCATACCATGAATCTCTTACAAGATTAATCTAGTAACTAAGTCAGAGCTATCAGGAGATAATCATCTCTGGAGACAAGCTCACAGACAACCCAGAAGTTTCCATTAACTCCTCAACTGTTCCCTATTTATGTTTTATTTGTAAATATTCATTCTACAAAATGAACAGTTTCATAATATTTTGTCTAGTTCATTATATATTTTGACTAAAATCACTCCTTATTACCACTTCTGCTAGTTCTCATTTTGTTTTAAATAATCACCTTTCTATTTTCATATCCATATCTGTGTGTATGCATATATAATCTAGGCTTTACATATGAAAACATATATAATATTTCTCCTCACAGTGCCTGGATTATTTTGATTATTATAATGGTATTCAATTAAATGCATTTTCTTTATATATATTATATACACATTCATATATATTATCTTTTCTTTTCTTTTTGGCTGGATAAAACTTCATATATATATGTCATGTGTTTAATATGGGAGAAGTAGTCTTCTTCATGGGAGAGTACTTTAATTGGTTAAATCGTCATACTGAAAAGATACATACAAGTAAAGGCATACAGATGGGAAATGTTATATTTAAGAACATATATGAGTATATGTGTATATATATATATATATGCATGTAACACAATGAAAATGAGCCTATGAATTTGAAATAAAGAAAGGAACAGTTGATGAGAGGATATAAAGGGAAGAAAGGGAAGGAGGAATGATGGAATTATATTCTCAAAAAGCAAAAATTAAACCAAATGAAATTTATACTTAATAAGTAAAACATGAGGAAGAGTGCAAAGATAAGATGAGGAAGTAGAAATGAGTGGGAAATTACATTGGTTATTGTAAAAGAAATGATAGAACATAAAAGAGTACATGCAGAAAAAGAACACTCATAAAACTTGAGCAAAGTCAAGACTAAAGCAAGTGATAAATAACAATACGAGAATGACTGTTTAAAAATAGCAATAATGGGCAAGACAATATAATCAATTATATTGGCAGAGGTGTCGGTGAGCTGTGAGCATGGGGCAATTGTCTTTACTCACCCATGTGGCAGCATGGGCAGGGGTGAGATGCCCTCCTCTGCCCCACTCTAAAACCCTGCCCATAAATGCCTGAGGAAGATGGGAGAACTTGTCTTGACGTCATGTGAGCTAGAGAGCTGCCCTTGCTCCCACACCAGTTGCAACACTTGGGATAGCTGGTCCTGCACCTTGCCTGGACAGCACAATAGAGCCAACCACATTAGTAGATGGGTGGGAGAGCCAGGCCTATATTTGGAAACATGGGAGAAATATCCCCATTACCAATCTATCATGTGGCATCATGAGCAGGGGAGAAATGGCTTTCCTTCCCACCTCCCCTGCCTATCAATGCCTGAGGGAGGGAGAGAGAGCAGGCCCTACACCTTGCCTGGGCAGCACAATAGAGCCAATCCAGCTGGAGAAGGTATGAGTTTGCCAGCCCTGAAATTTTGAGCATGGCTGTGGGAGAGCTGTCTGCATTACTCACCTGTCGAGAAAAGGCGGGGCTGGGGAAAGATACCCTTCCCCACCTCCGATTCCCAGCCCATCCACACCTGAGGCTAGTGGGAGAGCTGGCTCTGAGGTCATAAAAATGGAAGAGCTGTCCCTTCCTCTCCTCATCAGCTGCAGCACTTAAGAAAGTGGCCCCCTTACTATACCTGGGCAACACAGTAGAGCTGGCCCTGAAGGTGTAGGTATGGGAGAACCAACTCTGGGAACATGAAAGCCTGAGAACTGGTCCTGCTTCTTTCTCATCACTGTAAGGGGTGAACTGGCCAGGGCAATGCAGGCAAGCTCAACCTGGTGGTGAGGACAGAGGTAGAGTTGGCAGCCTGACCAACTCTGAAACTACCTAGACCCAGAACAAGGGTTATGAGTTGCCGCCCCCTGCGACCCCGTGATCCAAATCTTCAGGATCTCCATGACAGAGAGCAATAACCGGATAACCAAGAGGAGTTTCAGGGAGGGCCCAGCACCAATGGCACTTTGTAATGAACACTTCCAAGTAAAGATGTATGGTTAAAAGGGTCTACTTTGTGACTTACAGCTTTCAGGACAAGAATGATTTTTCTTTACTATTTCTCTCAAATTTTATTCTATTTTATTGTGGGGGGATTGCAAGGGCAGATACAAAGGGATGGAGAAATGATGGAGATGCATGATGTGAAAGACACAAACAATAAATAAAAAAAGTTAAAAAATAAAAATGGCAGTAAAATAGAGTGAAATAAACATATTTTAACATAAATAAATACTCTTTTTTTGGACTTGGATAGTTTCCTCTGTCTCTGAGTTGTCTTTTGGAACAAACTCTGCTGGTGGGAGCACAGCTGTGTGGGTCTCAAGAGTTCCATCAAGAATTGGTTGCTTGTCCTGTCTCTTTGGGAGTTCAAACTAGTCAGGCTAGAATGGTCTGCATGCTCAGTACCTCCTTTCTGGTTTCCATGTTAAGTTAATAGCTGTACACAATTCAGGCTGCTCATCAGAGTTTCCAAGTCGGTAGCACAGGTTCCCCATAAACACAATCTCCACCCTTCCAGGGAGTATCTTCAGTGTTAGGTGATCACACTTTCCATACACAGAGCTCAAAGTCCTAAACTCTAGAGAGGGTGAGGCCACCTGTTTGTATTTACCATTGCAACTGAATCTGCTCAGCATATGAAGTCTCAGGCTGTCTCTCCAACAGCATTCTGCATTTTTCTTTGAGTGTATTTGTGTCTACATAGTTTCTGTTCAGGTCAGCTCCCAGAGAGTTCCTGTGTTTCTCAGCGTGGTTGCTGATTTAGTAGTAGCTTTGGCATTTGGCTTTCTACTCTATCTCCAGGGTGGTTTTATTGTAGAAATTATCTCAGGATTGGCTGTGTCTTGTACTCTAAGAGAGAGTGTGTCACAACCATTCCTGCTTCTAACTTCATTGTGACTCTGTTGTGTGAATCACCTTCTAGGCTATGTTTGCCTCTGGAGATTTTCCATTTCTTCATTTTGTTGTTGAAATTAAGCATATAACTAGCTTATGGCCCAGAAATTCTTTCTCTAGACATAGAGTGAAGTATTTAAAACCAGATGCTAAAAATGCTTATAAGTAAATATTCCTAGTAACACTATTTGCAATTACCAAAGGCAAACATAACTGAATTATAAAGCTGAAAAGTAGATAAACAAAATGTGATAGAATTCATGCAACGAAATCCTTTTCTGCCATTGAACAGAGTGATGTAGAGATTCATGCTCCAACGTTGATGACTGTAGCATTGTGATGATAAACTGAACGTTTCCAGAAACCAAAGGTCACTTATTGGGTGGTTTCATTTATATAAAATCAAATGCATAGTCACAGAGAGATTGTTGGTTGCCTAAGCTATGGACAGGGTAACATGGGAGAGACTGTTTAAGGCTTAAAGTGTTTCTGTTTGGGATGATAAAAATATTGAAATGCAAACTGATGGTGGTTGCAGCACATTGTGTATGTATTCATGTCATAGACTTCCACACCACAAAATCTTTAATATGGTAATTTTATCATGAAGAGTTAAGAAAGGATTATTTTGCTGCCAGTGGATCACTCATAAGTTTCTCTGTCTATAGAATTGGCTGGCTCCCGAGGACAATACTAGGAGACAACTATGTCTGATATATTTCATGAGGGATAGAAGTTGGACACTGTAGAGTAGAGCAAGATGATTTCAACATGTCAGAGTCTATGATTAAAATGTCTGAATCATAACTCTCAATGGAGAGAAGAGGAGCGTGACTGAGAAAGTATGGTACATGATGGGATTGGCTGCCAAGAGGGATATCTGGAAAAAAAGATGTGCTACTGAAGATAAACTCTCTATTTCACTTCTTGCCAAGGGCTACACCAGGCAGGCTTTCTTTCTTACCATTTTCTGAAAAACTCCAGAATACTGTGCACCACTCTCCAAGTAAGACATAAGTGCTTTAAATCAAATCCTAGATTTACACACCTGCAGCCAAGAGCTTAGGAATTCAGGAGAGGATGAAGGACACATTTCTTTAATGCGCTACTTCATTTTAGCAAATCATTCTGTCCTTGGGCCTTTATGAAGCACTCCAACACACATCTTGTAATTTTAATCACCATATACATAGTGGCCAGTGCATACTAAGCCTCTCTTCTCTGCTTATATTTTAGTTCCTCCTTTCATGTGGCTCTTACAACGAGCCAGGCCACTGAAGCAGTACAGAATCCAATTTCTTAATCATGTTTGACTTGAGAGCTACCCTGGAAAATTCCAGGATTCTGATGCCTGCTGGACCTCTCCATTAGGGTTTTGGCAATGGATTCAGACTCATGGGACTTCCATTTTTTATTGCACATTTTGACATGTGAAGGCAAAGAAGGCAGCAGGAGTGTGAGAATATATCAACAAGCGGTAATGAAGCAGTGAAGCCTAAGAGAAATTAGATGTTGTGGTAATTGAATTTGCAGGCGGAGAAGAATGAAATAATGTAGAAACAAGTTCATGAACTTTATGCTTACTTGTATGAGTGCAAATTTACCATTATTTTATGGTGCAAAGTGACCTGAACCTAAAATGAAAAATCAACTGAATAATTTTAAAAAGAACCATAAAATGTGCATGGACATCTAGGCCTTTGGAGACATTAACATATTAAAACTTCCATGTGAAAATCAGTTAGTCTTCACATGCTATGTTAGTTAACTTTTGTTAGCAGATGAAATACTTGAGGCAAGCTCCATAATGAGGAAAAAGACTTATTTAGCTCATAGTTTTGTGGTCTGAAATAGGAAAGCATCGTCCGTTTGGTCTCTGGTCAGGGAAATGGATAACAGCACATTATGGCAGGGGTGTGTGAAGGAGCAAGGACTCGTATCTCAAACTCACCAGGGAGAAATTGTATAGAGAAGTTGGGTGAGCCTTGGCTCAGTTTCCTATAGAGGATTGGGCATAGTATGAGCTTGTGCACATGTGAAAGCCAGAAGAAAAGCTGTTGGTCTTCAGGACCCATACAAGTTTCTTTTTAAGATATAGTATCTCACTGGGCTTGAGCTCTCCAATTAGGCTAGGGTGACTGACAGGCTAGACCCAGGCTATCTCCATTCCTCCAGTGTGGTGGTTACATGCATATGACACCAAGCTTGGCTTTTTCGTTCGTTCGTTCATTCGTTCGTTCGTTCCTTCCTTCCTTCCTTCCTTCTTTCTTTCTTTCTTTTTTCATAGGTACTGAAAATCAAACACAGGCTCTACTGTTTACACAGCTAGCACCTTATAAACTATCAAGGGGTCTCAAGAGAGCTATCTAAAATTCTTGCAAGTGTAACACCCACAACAAAACCAAAGAACCTCCCTCTGGATGCCTTTCTTTCTTTCTTCCTTTCTTTCTTTCTTTCTTCCTTCCTTCCTTCCTTCCTTCCTTCCTTTCTTTCTTTCTTTCTTTCTTTCTTCCTGTCTGTCTGTGTTCCTCTCCTCCTTCCCTCTCTCCCTTCCTCCCTCCCTCTCTCCCTCCTTCGTTCCTTTCTTTTGTTTTTTCGAGACAAGGTTTCTCTGTGTCGTTTAGAGCCTTCCTAGAACTCGCTCTGCAAAACAGGCTGGTCTCGAACTCACAGAGCTCCACTTGCTTCTGTCTCCTGAGTGCTAGGATTAAAGGTGTGTGTCACCATTGCCTGTCTTGGATGCCACTTCTTTAAAGGTTCCATCCCACATATGATTACAAATCTAGGGCTAAGGGTTCTAGTACATAGATCCTTTGGCAAATAAATAAATAAATAAATAAATAAATAAATAAATAAATAAATTTAAAAATTCATTATAGTAGGTTACCAGGAAATGAAACACCTCATTGGTCTTATGCAAATACGACTCTCAGTGTAATGTCTACTTGCTTTATTAGAAAATCATTCTTTCATTTGAACAGTATTTTTTATGGGGTTCCCTTCATTAAAACCACCTCATTATCTCAATGGAGAACAAACAACATGACAACCTGTCAGGAATGCTATGTATCAGTGTGCTATAGATAAAGGAGAATTCACTGTGTGTAACTTTCCATGGAAATTCAGTTTACACATCAAATGTTACTGATGACCAGTTTGCACAGCAGAAGTCAGTAAAACAGCAGTTCTCAACCTTCCTAATGCTGTGACCCTTTAATACAGGTCCTTGTGTTGCGGTGACCATCGACCATGAAATTATTTTTTGCTACTGTAATTCTTCTACTGTTACAAATAGTAGTGTAAATATTTGACATGCAGCATATCTGATACACAAACTCTGTGAAAAGGGCATTTAATGGTATGACCCACACATTGAGAACCACTGCAATAAAGTTTTTATGAAATCTGGTTGGACTATTTTATTTAATATCTCTAATTTCAAAACTTATCTTTAGAGACTATTTTATTTATTTACATCAGTTAGTATACAAAATAATGAATTTTATTATGATATATTCATCCAAATATAATATAGTAACTTGCTCACGTTTGCCTATCATAGTATTTTCTATTATATCTCTTCCCCTCCTTTCTTTCTCTCCTTTGATAGTCCTCCTTGTCCTCCAAGTTCCCTTTTGCTTTTTCATGATGTGTGTGTGTGTGTGTGTGTGTGTGTGTGTGTGTATTTAAGTCTAGATTTCACATGAGAGATGTACATTTTTGTGTTTCTTATTCCCATTACCCTTTATTGTTCTAATCCATCTCCTCTTCTCATACCTCTCCTTATACTTTCATATTAGCATGTTTATAGCATATTTTGCATTCATAAAATAAATACTTGTACAGTAAAGGTTTATTCTTGCTTTGTATGTTTTTTTCTTTATACATTTGCTCCAACTAGTTGAAAACTGTGTGTTTTCTCTAAATGATGCACGAAGATGTGGATGTTTATTTTAGTATGAAGTAGGCAAAATTGTCACATAGGTTTTATGTAAGTTACCGTAGAACAGATTGCAGAAAGATACGTATAGAGTAGTTTAAAAGCTACCAATTACAAATGAGAAAGTACGCCTATATTATCGTGGCACTGCCCCATTGACCTCAGTTCCTTGCAGGTACTTATATATCTTAAAACTGATACTCTTCCTATTATGAGAACCAAAGCTACCCATAACAGACACAAGATCGGTATATGTGAGTATGTACTGAAAAATAAAATTCAGGGAGAAATAGAAACAAAACATGAAATAAGCAGAAGACGACACGGAGCAGAGGTTACTGAGAACATATTCCTTACCATCTATTGTATGTTTATTTTGTTTCAGAAAGATTTGTGGATAGTCTGTTCAGTCAGTGTCTTAAGTTCTGGGGAGGAAAAAAGTAAAACTCCAAAAGAATTGAACTTTCTACCTGTCTTCTAGAAATGGGAGAACTCTAGGGTCATTAAAAGTTACAAACATAATTTAGACTCTTTTTTGGATCAGCTTGACTGTAGGTTATTCTACACTCAAAGATTCCATTGCCGAGATCAATGAACACATTGCCTGGGTTTGATCACTTAGCATTTTTTGAGCCAAACCAAAGCCTCAAAGTAAATATTTCCTACATAGATCATTGAGGCCACAGATGAAAATGTAAGGAATAGCAGTAGAAAAATATTGCTTTAAAGTTCCTTGCAAACCATACTGCATGAATTAGTGACTAAAGAATGCAACTGGCAAGGGATGCTCACATCAAGAAGGATGGGAGAAAGAACATTTTCAAGTTGTTACAACTCCAAACCTCCCAAATTGTCACATTTTTCACATGATACCAAACTAAAAATCTACTGCTTCTTAAACTTGTGAATTTCTCTTCAATAGTTTTCCAGGAACCACAGGGGAGAGAAACTAACATAGCAGTTAGTTCCAGGGAAAAGAAATCCACAGGAACTTATCAAGTTCTATATGCAGTTGGGATGAAATATAAGTAGGGATAACAGCTTTAGCAATATAAGTTAGTTTTTCTGAGTAAATTGCCCCCAGGTGACAGATAATTGTACAGACCACATTAATGTAGCCACTATACTTTAAAAGCTGTTCCTTTCTCAATTGCTCAATGATTCAGTCTTTGGCTTTGGGAGAATAAGGCCATTCAGCTAAATTTATACAAATTTCTTCCAAGCACACTCCATAATTGCTCAGAGGAGAAACCAAGACTTCTGGCTCCCAATGTTGTTTCATTTGATAAATGTGCACTCCTTTCATAGGAATACTTTTTATTCCTCATGGAATCCACTGTCTAATACAGAGCAGAAGGGTGATGCTGTTCAAATAGCACCTCCATTAATAACAAATCAGTGAGTCATTCTGGTCTCTTTTTTTTTCAAATAAAATCAACAATTAGGTACTTTTACAAAGAAAGATATTACATTACAGAATAAATATTAACTTGTAGATTCAAAGTAATCCTAGTCATTTAAATTTTCAATCATCAAATGTATTGAGCAACTACTGTATGCAAAAATATTGCTTTAGACACACATGGAAATGATTTGGCTTGCCAAACTCCATTTATTTTGTAAGCAATGCCAATGATTTGGCCATGGCTATGTCACTAAACACTTAATGGATAAGCATCTTCTAAATGTAAGATTTATAAATCAAATACATACAACCATAAAAAATCAAACCAGGATGGACTGTCATAAATTTGGATGTGAAAATCAAGCTACAACAAAAGAAAAAGTATATACTGATGGGTATCTTGAAATTTTAATTGTAATTGAGAAAATTATAAACACAAGTAACAACAAAGGTTTTTTTAATCTCAAAGAAAGTGGACTTCTGAAATTATGTATCAGTTTCAGTGAACAGTAAAGTTGTAATACTTACTGTAACTTCTATTGCCAACAGATGATGCCCTTAATGAACATGTAAGGAGCACTTGCATCCTGAGTGACCATATTATTGACAAGTACCCAATGTGTGGGACCCATTGGAATTAGCAAAGCCTTCCTCCAGGCTATGTGTGAATGTTGAAAGAATGTACTGAAAGCATCAGCAGCACCTTCCTCCTACCAGATGTCTACAGCATATGACTTCTCCCTTGGAGACACCTCTTAATGTGACTAACCAACCCCTTCTGTGCTGATGTTCCGGATTGTTGCATAGTAGGTGCTACTAAATCAGAGAGAGTACAGCCCATCTAATTTCAACTTGTCTGCACATGTGCTTATTTGTCTGTCCTTTCTTCACTCCTTCATTGTCCCAGTCAGGTGTCTAGGACCAAGCTGTGTAGGATGTGGTGGTGTTCAATTGTGATAAATAAAAAACTAGTGGTCAGAAAAATAACCTTAAGATCCTAAAAATTTTCCATAAATAAAAATCCAGTCAGGATATTTTCAAAAATTTAAGAAACATGATTATTCTCCTTTCTTTAATTTTTAAATAATAATTTGTTTTAGTTAACTTTTATTTGGCCAAAACAAATTAATGCCAAAACTATCCTATTCGGTTAGTGTACTGGTTAAAGATAGGTCCTTGATGTTGTGTTTGGTGTCTCTCTGATGAGCCTGTTGTCTAATATTTACCCCTAGCGATCATACTCTGTATGAACACTTTGTGGTTGGGACTTGAAGAGAGTTTCTAAAATACAAATACAAATAGACATATAATTCATTAATCATTCAATAATTATTTAGTGGATGTTAAATAATTGTTGTCACCAAATCTAAGTCTATAGGAATTTGAGATTATAGAATTATAAAGCAGAAAAGTGCAGGATGTAAAAAGGCCACAAAGGATATCAAAAGAGGCTCAGTTTTACAAGAGGAGATATATCAGATTAATAGTACTTTAAAAGTTGGAGATAATAAGCAAGTATAAATATACAGGAAGGTAGCATTTTTATGCATTACTGGTGGTATTAGAAATATGTATATAGTCAATTTGAAAAGCAATTTGATTGTAGCAAATCATGATAGATGTGTAGATATATTCCTGCAATTACATTTCAGGACTATATTTTACATAAATTATTGAACCTACACACAAGAATTCTGTTGTCAGCATTTTTCACGTAAAGAACCAAAATCAACTCATCAGTTGGAGTTCAGATGGATTTTTATGAGGAATATTATACTTCAGTTTATATATGATTATAAACATGAACATCTAGATATAAACATGAATACTTTATGCTATGCATACTAAGGAAACACACAATATTTGAAAGGTGGTACCAATGGAGTATCTATTGCTTTTATATAAGTTAAACCATAATAATCTGAGGACAGCTATATATAACAACTGCACATTATATAAAAAGAACCTCTAAATTTTATTGCATATACAATGCAACATATAATTCATACAAAATAGAGATATAAGATATAATGATGTGATATATTTAATTTGGATAATTATCATAATGAATACATACAATCTAATCGCACCACTATAATGGACATGATATATATTTTTATGTAAACATTAAAAATATGAAGCTACAATCACGGAGTTTGCTTTGGATCTGCATTATGTTTTCTGCATATATGTTATGGATATATACTTTAAGGTTTTTGTTGGACTCCTAACAGTGGGAGTGGTGGTGCCTCTGACTCTTGCCTCCTCTTGGGACCCTTTTCCTCCTACTGCATTGCCTCATCCACCATTGATATGAGAGTCTGTGAGTAGTTGTATTGCATCTTGTTATGCTATGTTCAATTGATATCCTAGGGAGACCTGTTTTTTTCCTGAAAGGGAACAGGAGAGGAGTGGGTCTGCGGGAGAAGAGAGGTAGTGGGAACTGGAAGAAGTGGAGGGAGGTGAAATTGTTGTCATGACAGTGAAAAAAAGAAGAAAAGAAATAGAAAAAAGTATTCATGCTGGGAAGTAGTGGCAACATGCCTTTAATCTCAGCAATCAGGAGACAGAGGCATGTGGATCTCTGTGAGTTCAAGGCCAGCCTAGTGTACAGAGAAAGTTCCAGGATAGCCAAGAGTGTTACACAGAGAAACCCTGTCTCAAAAACAAAACAAAAACAAAAATTAAAAATAACAAATGTGAAGACACATATATTTATTAAAAAGCATGAAACAAATCTCTAAGAAAACTCTGTTTTTGAATGATTTTCATAAGTTGTTGGAAATCTCATCAGAGACCCATATTTGAGATCAACTATTTCATATGAAAAGATTTTCTGATTAATCATTGTTTCCTGAAATTACAGCTTCACAGTTATTATTATTGTTTCTGATAATATTATTTGTAAGTGTAATAATTCTAAGATAGGATTCATTGACTAAGCACCCCAGATTTTATGTTTAACATACCATGAATTGCACATGACTATGGTTTGACAGAATACATATTTCTGCTTTTATTTATTTCTACACATAGCTTAATAGAAGATTTTATTTTAAATAAAATTGAAGGAGTTATTTTCAGAGATGAGTGAATTCAATTTATATATCTAGATTCATACCCATTTTGTTGTGGTCATGCAGCCAGCCTTTGTTCCTAACCTCAACTTCTGCTCATTTATGCACAAAGATTTTAGCCAAGATGTCTTCACAGACATTGTTAAAACAAGTTTGGGAAGTGTATCTGTTTTGTCAACCTCTACATGGTGCGCTGAGAGCTCCTTGTATATGTTGTAATTATTCCAATTTCAATGTGACTTATCAAGAAGTAGGAAGGAATATATCAATTTATCTTACCAAGTTTCTTGATTTTCTTTCAGACCATAACTTATTATGGATTACTATTGATATATTTGTTTTTATTTTTAATATTAATAGATGCAATAGTTTAAAATTTATATTTTGGAAAATTATGAATTTAAAATTACATCATAATTATCTATATTATATTATTCACTTACAAAAGTACTTGAAGAAAATTGAAAGGAAATGTAAACTACACTAAAAAGCCATTTTAATTTTCAAAAGCTTTCAGTGTTTTTCCTATTTTGACCACAAGGGGACGCGAAGAGACCAAATAAAAGAAAAATTTATAAAAGCTCTTTGATTAAAACATTTTGCAGTTGTTTTTAAACTGTTTGAAAGGTGATTTATTTCACCACTAGTGTGTATTTATTTTATGAAACACAGTTTCACTGAACATTAGAGTTGGCTAAATATTAAGTCACTCCATATTCTTCCCTGAATTTGGACCTAAGAAAATAGTTTTGTTGTTTGCTGAAACAGCTTAGTCCTCTTTAATTTGTTGGATGAAGGAAAAAGCCAAGAAGAACACACTTGTAACTGTCACTGTACCGGACAGGTATTTAAAAGCAGACAGGAATGTCTTTTGTTAAACGTGGTGTCTTAAGAAAACTAAGGAGAAGATTTTCCTTTTCATAGTGTTCATGTTTATACATAGTGAAGTTTTATTAATTTCTTTAGAAATGTTTTAAAATGATCAACTTTCAGTTGAGAATATATAATGAATACATAATCCATTTCGTGTCATATTTTTTTTCTCTCTCACACATTTGCAGGCACACATGCACACAATACAGAATGAGGAAAAACTAACATGTTTTTATAGAAATATAAATAATATAATGCTAAACACAAAAAAACCAAAACCCATTTTTCATACATTCATGGAACATTACCGTTAGGTGTGTAAACTATTTGCTACTACTTCAGAAAGAAAGAGTATTAATGAAAATGGAGGAGGGACAACCAAGCCAAAGGGAACTTCAAAATGGAAAATGTTTCAATAACTTTAAAAAGCAGATATTTCCCAAGTGAAATATATTTCATTTGAAATATTATACAAGCGAATGTGCAAGCAAATGGTTTTCAACTTTAGGTAAAAGAAGCTGAAAACAAATTTGAATGCTTATTTTACCCTCAACCAGACTACTATGGAAGTTGACAGTGATTCTTTCTATAATTGTTGTAAGAAGCAAATCTGCAGATTTAATGATATGTATATATATAATTAAAAAGAGAATTTTAAATCCTTTTCTTTTACAGGAAGGATAGGAGAGAAAAATATGACCTAGAATATAGATCATATACTAAATCTTTGAATTATTTTATAAAAAATTAAAATCAGAACTATCACAATACATACAGTATGGATTGCCAGAGCAAAGATCTATTTTCCAAAACCACCTCTTCTACTTCAAACACTGCATAACTATGATCTATGTTTCTTAAATTGTGTTGCTCAATTTTGTTATCCCATCTAGTTGAACACATTTGGAATTAGTAAGTCCTTTATGTTAAAAAGCTGCCTCGTTATTGAGTGTGTTCACATGCTTATTTAGCAAATATTTATAGAGTGTGAACTGTATGTTAGCAACTCTGCTTTTGGAAAGGAATACAGCAAGATCTCTGAATGGGAGAGATTTTTGTTTTTTACTAGCTGGAGGAGAAAAAAATACAGAATAGGGAAGGTTAAGTTACCACAGACACGAGACATATTATGGAGTATGCCACACAGATAGTAAATTCTTTGAAATTTCAGAAAGGAGATGGAGTGGGGAAAGTAAGTGCACAAAATATGGACAGACAGCAGGAAATGCTTGAGCATTTCAGTTAAGCATAATTCTGAACTAGTTAGTAAAATTATACATTTTCATGGTAATTTAGTGAGAAAAATACACTGGTTTCACTGAACTAAATAGCTTATATTCACAAACAGTGGTAAATAAAATTAGAATATAAGAGAGCCAAATAGTTGTAAGCACTAGATGATATACTTTTTCTAATATGCTGTCAAGAGAAATAGAGAGGACTAATGGGAGGTGAGAACAGTGATAAATGGAAAAATGTGCTCTATGTCTAATACGTGCTTGTATGAAAATTTCTTTATACAACACCATGCACAATTCATGTAATAATTTTGAAAATAATTAAATAAATGAGGCAAGGAAAATTTTCAGTGGGTAAGGTAACAAACAGAAGAGCCTAAGTATGAATCCCCAGTACCCCCCACATGCAGTGTGGGCCATAGGTGTACTGGCACCTGTAATGTCAATACAGTGAGAGGATGAGACAGGAAAATGATTGGGATTTGCTAGCCACTAGCGTACCTCTACACTTATTGAGAGGAACTGTTCTGAGAGAATAAAGCAAGGGGATGATAAAGCAGGACAGTTGACATCTTTTTCACACTTACACGTTCACATGCACTGGCAAGCACACCTGTAATTGTACAAACACATGTGCATACATCACACACAACTACCCTTCACACCACTTATTAGATAAATAAACTGACTCTAGAGAAATGTCCAAAGACCTACAAGATTGACCCCAACTAACAATTTGAGCAACAGTGGAAAGGCTACCATATATGTTCTTCCCTGATAATGAGATTGAGGACTAACTTATGCACCATCATGGAGCCCTCATCTAGTAGCTGATGGAAACAGAAGCAGACACCCACAGCTAAACACTGAGCTGAACTGGAATCCAGATGCAGAAAGGGAAGACAAGACCAGGCTACAGAAACCCACAGAGAGAAGCTGACCTGAACAAGGAGGAGCTAATAGGCCCCCAGAATGATAGCTGGGAAACCAGCATGGGACTGACTCAGACCCCCTGAACATGGGTCTCAGTTAGAAGGCCTGAGCAGTCTAAGGGACCTCTGGCAGTGGAACCAGGATGGATCCCTGGTACACAAAAGGACTTTGTGAGCACATTCCCTATGGAGGGATACTCCCTTAACCTAGAGACAGGAGGGAGGGCCTAGTCCCTACTTCAAATGACTTGACAGATTTTTTTTTGACCCCTCCTGGAAGGCACCACCCTGGAGTCTGGGTTTCTGAATCCCCATTTCGAGTTACTGATTTTTCCTGTAACACATAGGAACCAGTGCTATTTTGTTTAGTGTTCCCATCATGCTGACAGTCATCACGGTCATCAACACCATTGACAGTCAAATAGCCTGTGATTTCTTCTACTACTGCTGCATTAAGTGTCCCTTCCTTACCTTTTTAATTTCCCTTTTCTCACAATCATCCAAAATAAGACAAGCTCGTTTAGTTCCTTGAAACTCTGCATCATGGTCCACTACTGTCCTCCTCTGTTCTACCGATTTCTGGTCTGGTTTAACAGGAGACTCTTCTTCTGAACTGTTTGTGGCTTCGGCGCTAAGACAGCATTTAATGTTCTTTAGGACTGGCGGGCTGGCTCTGCATGCCTTCTTTCACAGCTCTCTAGGGCCTACCTTTCTAGGTCATCATTCTCAGGGGAAGAAAGTCTTCTTTTCCTAAGGTTGACCCACAACTCTCGTGAACTATGTTGTTTTACTATTGTTTCCTTTCGGAACTGGCACAAGCTCTGGCTTCTTCTTTGGTGATCTTCACCATACTTGGGAATGAGAAAAGATCTCTTCTGGGTTAGCAATGCTATGGTTCCTTAAAGTTCTACTACAAAAAGATTCATCCAAGCCGTTTAACCCCACTGTTGATCTTGTAACACTAGTAGATAGGGAAGCAGCCATACTATGGCAAGCCCCTACCATATGGTCATTATGATCCACTCATTGGGGAACCTGCATTCTATCATCGTAGAAATGGTCTCTCTTTTCCTTATATACTCAAGGAGACGAAGCTATGATCTACAATAGAGCTTAAGCTTCAGGTTCTCAGTTTAAACGGCTCTCTTTTGAAGTGTTTCACCTAGTACTTACTTCCCAAGCATCTGTATTTATGTGTCTTCACTGTTAATATCCATGTTACGCTGAGACTTCAGGAATTATTTATATGGTTGTACTAGCACAATTTGTTATCTGCCAGGAAAGAGTTGCAGGTACCAGGTCCGCAGAATCTGGGGATCCGCCATCCAGCACAATCTCTCTGATCTTGCAATACAGACCCGCGGGCCTCTCATGGGAGCGCTCTGCGGGCAACATGGCGGCGGCAAAGGGGGGCAGCGACCACCAGCACCATCGCCACCACCACCACTCAGGCTGAAACCTGTTCTTTTCTAATAAGAGACAGAAAGTTGGTGGATCTGGATGATATAGGAGTTGGGTAGAACTGGGAGGAAAGAGGGAAGGAAAACTGTAATTAGGATGTATTGTATAAGAAAAGAATTTATTTTCAATAAAATGTAAAGGAATTGATAAGTTTGAGATAGAAAAACAGCCTCTAAATACAATCTAAACTTCAAATTTGTATAATATAATATATATTAATAATATGATGTCCCATGAACTATGGAATTTTGCAAGTAAAGATTGATTTTTAACAAGATTGTGTTCTTCTAGGGCTTTATGTGTTACTAAAATTAGTTTGACATATTCAGTTTTATTTAATATTATATAAGCTCTAACTAGTTCCCATATTATTGTAAGTTCATTAAATGCTTTTGCAATATTCAAGATTTGGGAAATAATTGTGACCTTTAAGTGCTTTGGTAGATGCTGAAGGGCTGGGTCTAGACTGCCCTCCAAAGGCCAATATGTTCTTCCTGAAAATGTCTCTGCTGCTACTCTATGTCTTCCTGTTGATATAATTTAATTATATGCAAATAATGAGAGCAATATCTATATTTTGGAAACTACCATGATTCAACACTTTTCCATCTATGGCCTTCAAAGGTTTAGATTATCATCTCAAATGATTTAATAGTAACAAATTCAATACTAAATTTTTCAAAATATGCAAGAAAATGCTAACAAATTGACTATTCTCTTTGCCCTGACCTTTTCCTTTTTTTAAAAGACATTTTTAAAAGATTCTTTAAACTAACTTATATGCCATCATAGAGCCCTCATCTAGTAGCTGATGGAAACAGAAGCAGACACTCACATATAAACACTGAGCCGAACTCCTAGAATCCAGTTGCAGAGAGGGAGAATTGATGAGCAAAGGGGTCAAGACCAGGCTGGAGAAACCCACAGAAACAGCTGACCTAAGGGATATCACGGGCCCTAGTCTGATAGCTGGGAAACCAGCATAGGACCAACCCAGACCCCCTAGCGGTGGGTGCTAGTTAGGAGGCTTAGACAGTCTATAGGGCCTCTGGTCAGTATTTATCTCAAGTATATGAATGGACTTTGGGAGCACATACCCCATGGAGGAATTAGCCTAGAGATAGGAGGGAGGGCCTAAACCCTACTCGAAATGACTTGACAGATTTTGATGATCCCTCCTGCAAGACATCACCCTCCCTGTGGAGTGGAGGGGGGATAGGATGGGAAGGAGGGTTGAGGGCATGGGAGGGAGAGAGAAGGAACTGGGATTGATATATAAAATAAGAAAATAGGTGTGTGTGTGTGTGTGTGTGTGTGTGTGTGTGTGTGTGTGTGTGTGTTTAAGATTCTTTGGAATTTTACATCATGTAACACCCTGGCTGTATTCATTACCAAGTCCCTCCATGTCTGTCCTCCACCCTTACAGTTTCCCCCTGCAAAAGAAAAAAAATTTAAAAGTTATTGTAAAAAAATCAAAAAACAAAATAATACAACAAAACCAGTCTGTCCTTCTACCTTTCCCACCTATCCATCACCACTTTAGTTGTCTTAGCACTTGGAGCTGCAGTGTGTCATACTGTATACCCTTTTCCCCGAACAGCTTTACTTGCAAATGTTCACTGTAATGAAATGTTGGTCTAGTTCAAGGCTTCTGGCTTCAGGTACACCATCAATACTGGAACTTCACCAAAACTCCTCTCAGATGTCCTGATGTTGCCCTGAGTCATGGTGATTCTGTGGCTATAGTTCTATAGGATCAGTCCCTTTACACACTCCAGAAGGAGTAGATGTTGGGGTAGGCCAATTCAAAGCCCTGGATGGGGACTGGGTGGTAGCTGGTTTGGTCAGTGAGAGTCTCTGCTAGGACTGCCCCTCAGGTGAGGGCTGAAGCCAAGTCTCCTGTGCCTTTGGTGAGGAGTGGGACCAGATTTCCCATGAGGGGAGGGACCAACTCTCATGAGGGGCAGGGCCATATCTCCCAGGGCCAGTGAAGGGCAGGACTGACTTAGCATAACCCTCAGATTTCAACATACATGGTTTGCATGATGGTAACACTGGTCATGGACATAAATACAGACCCCAGCCACAGCAGGATCATGGTCCCAGACATGGTCCTCAGCAGTTGCTTGGGTCTGTAAGGCACCTTAGCATTGGGACAATACCCTGAACTGTTCTAAGTCCTACATTCCCATAATATAGAGCCTGAAGTAGTTCTGAAGACAAAAGAAAGTTTTGACAATAGAATATCTAATATATTGGCTTCTCCATTGTAAGCAATAGACAAATTTCTAGCACTTGGCA
The DNA here is from genome assembly GCF_943737965.1 of Phodopus roborovskii. Classification (NCBI taxonomy): domain Eukaryota; kingdom Metazoa; phylum Chordata; class Mammalia; order Rodentia; family Cricetidae; genus Phodopus; species Phodopus roborovskii. Next base: position 1,096,141 of record NW_026125791.1, on the reverse strand, counting down.
GGAGAGAGGTCTGATAATAGGATGAACCTAATGACTTTTCAAGTTTTTTCTAATCTAAGATCAGACATATGAATGATTCTAGTTTTACAAAACATGTCAATTATTGAGTGGAAGAAAGTAATTAATGTTATTTATTCCTCTGGTAGTTTGAATAGGAATGCCCCCCACCCAAATAGGCTCAGACTCATATATCTGAATGCTTAGTCACCATGGAGTAGCACTACTTGAGAAGAATTTGAAAGATTAGGAGTTTTGGACTTGTTGAAGGAAGTGTTAATGAGGGTAGGTTTTGGTGTTTCAAGAAGTCCATACCAGCCTCTCTCTTTCTCTCTCTCTCTCCATCTCTGACCCCTCTCTGTCTCTGTGCTACCTTTATATAGTACTCTCAGTTACTTCTCCAACACCAAGTCTGTATACATGCTGTCATTCTTACTACCATGATGACAACAGACTAAACCTCTGAAACTGTAAGCAAGTGTCCAGTTGAATGATTTCATTTATAAGAGTTGCTGTGGTCATAGTGTTTCTTTATAGCAATAGAACACTGACTAAAACAATACTAAATATCAATGTGTTCACTGTTACCACAATAGGTACTTCATTGGAGAAGTGTATGGTTTTCTGTGAGAAAAAAAATTGTTTCCTATCTCAGCAACTAAATTCCACACAGTGATACCTATAGATTTAGAATATATTCTTCAATGGGACAAACTTTTCCAAGTAATTGAGCTTCTGAAAAGCATCTCTGACTAACTATATGAGAAACACTTTGTTCCTCCATGTGAAAGGAAAGGCATTCTGTTGTTACATTATTTTAAAATAATAATCTCAACTAGGTGGTGGCTGTGCATGACTGTCATCTAAGCACCCTGAGTTCAAGACCAGCCTGATCTACAAAGTGAGTTCTAGGATAGCTGGAACTGTTACACAGAGAAACCTTGTCTAGAAAAACCACAAAAAGCAATAGTCTCTCAAATACATTAAAATTTTTTTTCACCTTCAGCCTCAACTTCCAAAAGTATAAAATAAAATAGTGAAGCAAAATACTTTAATTTTAGTATTCAGTGGTTTCTAGTATGACACATCCAAATACGAATGTTAAAAAACTCAAGTGATCTTCTTGAGTCTTTGCCTTTCCCAGGAAAAGTGGTCCTGTATGCCTGTGGAAATTGTTTATATACACCACTAGCCTTGCTACTGGTATTTGTAAGTTCATTTACATTTTTATTCTGTATATAGATTAAAATATTTTGGGGGTATATATTAAATTTCTTAAACAAATAAACTTTAATTGTTCTTTATACATGCAGTTCATTTTATTAAGTGCTACAGGGGGCACAAGAACAGGAGCAATAATAATAATAATATGTTTTTTGTTTTTGCATTTTACACTTACAAAATTGCATCTTCATGCTAAATATCACATTTTTATTGCAAATAAATGATGGCATATGCAAATAAGCTGGCTCTTTCCCCCTCACTTAATCCTTCATGAAAATGTGCTCACATAGTTGTGCAGAGGCATGCATGTTAATTGATTCCAAACCCAATCAAATTGACTATCAAGGTTAACTGTCACAATACCTTCACAGAAATAACAACTATGAATGGAGTGATCTGAATGTGAATATGTTAAGAAACAAGCATTCCAATCTAAGCTTGCTTTTTCTTAACTACTCCAAATAATAAAACCTTCTTTAAAAATGAAAGAGAGAGCCATGTTTCTTCAACATTATTTAACCAGGAATGTAACTTGTGACTGATATAGCACAAGCACTGCTTACATTCCAATGAAGCCCATAAAAGTTGTTGTCCTACACTGTGCAAAGAGAGAGAGAGACAGAGACAGAGACAGAAACAGAGACAGAGAGAGACAGACAGACAGACAGACAGAGAGAGAGAGAGACCTTGGAACACTCAGCCCTAACTGGGATATTTTCATCAATCCCCTCCCTGCAAGGCGCAGGGACCCATGCTGAAGGGAAGATAGAACTATTGCAAGAGCCAGAAGTGATGGTTTGCTCCAGGAATACAGTGTTTTTCAGAGACAACAGGACTAATACACATAGGAACGTATAAAGACTGTGGCAGTATGCATAGGGGCCTCGACAGGTTCAAGTCATGGGGGTCCCAGCACTGAGAGGGGGAAGTGAATATGGGATCCCATCCCTAGCCAAGAAAAATTTTCAAGTTGATAACTGCTTGTAAAAGAGAAACCAATTCTCTTCAATGTATTCTCTCTGGGTATATTCACCAGACCTCATATCAGGGCCCATGCCCAGGGATAGCTGGGCAGCACAAAATGAATTCAATAATATGTTTGAGGACTTTTTGTTTTGTTTTACTTTATTTTTGCATTTGAACTCCATTTGTATTTTAACTCCATTTGCATGTATTTTAACTCAAGCTTTATTAAGAACAAAGGAACTAAGACTTCTGATTTGATGAGCACTAGCTAAATGATGTGGGAAAACATTAAAACTCAGGGATATGAGTTTATTTTGGAGGTACTTAAGTATCTCAAAAAATCACTCCACTAGTCAGGAAATACTACACTACACTGTGGGAAAGTAGAGGTCAAAGACATTCATTTGTCAACACCCACTGTGCCAGGGTTTTCCACTCTGGCACTATGGATATCTGGGCTTGAATCATTCTTGATTGTTAGAGGCTGTGTTGTGTTTTGCAGAATGAGAGCATCATCTCTGCTTTCCACCCACTAGATGCCAGTAACAGCCATCCTTTCAGTGGTTCACAACCATTGATTTCCCCAAACATTGCCAAATATCCCCTAAATAATGCCTCTTTTTGAACTGTTGCTCTAAACTTGTAGCATTTTGGCCCCAAGCCTAAAATTTGAGTCTTCCATGGTATATATACCTATATAATTGAGGGGAGGGTATCTTTAGAAATAATTCATCTCCATCATTCTAAAAAATAAATACAAAGGAATTAAAATCATAAAAGCATAGAGATTATATGCTTAAATATTATCTTAAAATCATTTTTTGAACCAATATCCTTTCACTTTGCTTCCATCTTCAGCCTGTTTATTGTTATGTACTCATTTTATATTTATATTGTTATCTATTTAATTTTTTAATCATTCATTCATGGATTCAGCCTTTCCATCAGCCAGCCAGTCAGTCATCTTCCTGTTCTAGTGAACTATCCATCCCACATTTTCTCTTGGATCATGTACTCAAGCCTCTGCCAGATCCATTCTACTGCAAGTTATGATTTCCAAGTGTCCTTCAAGGGCAGCCAACTGCAACAACAAAAACAAAACCCCAAGTTTATCCTAGCCAATTTAGTCACTTCATTCCACACAAAAGTGAGAACAGCATTATCAATAGGTTGGTAATGTGTTGGAAACTTTCCCTACAGACTTCTATGTTCAATTGCAGTCATCAGTAATTGCTGGATTCTCAATGTGCTTCTCCATCCTCCAACTACTGAAAGCTTTTAAAATATTTTTCAACTTAAATAAATAGCTAGTCTAAGCAAGTTAAGATCACTTTTCTTCATTGCACTACTAGAGGAGGAAGGGAAGTGAAACATCCAGTCTGTAAAGGCAGTGTTTATAATCTGTAATCAGCTAATGGAGAAATACATGGTAGTTTGCTGAGGAATGCTATACAAATCTCAAAATATAGTTTGGATAATATGAAAAGATGCATACTGTGCAAACTATTTTGGTAATTAGAAAAGCTGTATATCTTTAAATTGTTCTCTTTCATATCAAGAGATATATAGAGGGCATAGTTGGTTCATAGTTAGTGAAAAGCAATTTGGACCAAGTTAAACTTAACATTAACGTACTGGTACTTTAGAAATTATTGGCCTTAGGTATGACTAATAAATGATTGTTATTGATATTCATCTTATTAGATGTGATTTTATTTTAGAAAAGTGCTAAATAAATCACACTTTAACATGTACATTCTTGCATGGTTTCTATAATGATAGCAGTATGTGAAGGTCCATCAAACCTATTAATTCAAAGACTTTATAGACTGTCTTTGTTTTTAAACCTTGAATTGTTCTGTTAGATTTACATCATCATGCAACAATACCTGAGAAAAGCAACTTAAGGGAGGATGAACTTATTTTGCCTCATGGTTTTAGAGAGTTCTTTCACTTCCTAGAATAACATCATGAACTAGAGGCAAAGTTTGAATACATAAACTTGCAAGGAACACATCACATATGAAACGTAACAACAGATAACCATAGACTAAATTGTTTCTAATTTTTCACCATTATTAGTTTCATATAAATATGTACACAATACTGATCTTGCCTATGCATCTTTTTATGATTGATCTTATGTATTTTAAGGTTTGAAATGGGTAAAAAGAAAAGAAGCTCACAAAATCAGTTGCTTTACACCTTATTTTTTCCCTGATTTCATGACAGCAAAAATCTAGGCATTTAATTATTTAGTTTGTAATACTTATTTAATTTAGAGAGACTTCAAGAGGTAATAGTGTTGAAAGTTTCTATGTTAATATTAATCTCACATTTAGAAAGATTTGAGAATTTTTAGGAAGACAGATTCTAAAAATTCAATTAAAAATGCATAATAAATGTAAAGTGGTTGATCAATTTTTGCATCTAATAATTTGTATATAATGACAAAGTATGTGTAAGCCATAATGAAAGTGATAGACAAATATATTCTACATGTTACCAAAAATTAAGATTTTAATTTATGGATAATTATCTGATAATAGTTCATGGATGCCAAATAGTTAATTGAATTTTTTTCTGGATGATTCTTAGTTTTATATCAATGTTCACCAAGGTTTATTGATAATTTTATAATTTACTGATATTATCTTATAAATCATATTCAAAGATTATCTAAGGATCATTATCTTTTTAAAGCAACTGGTAAATGCAAATATGGAAACATATGGAATTGGTTACAAATAGAAAATTGTAGCTTACTGTAATGTATTAAGGTTAAAGATGAACAAAACAAAATTACTAATTGTTTGGCATATCTGAGCCCTATACTTAAACCATGAGAGAGAACTGTGAGTATATTGTCTTTTATAATGTCAATGTAGTATAAAAATTGAAAAAGAAATGTAATGAAATTTCTATTAAAGACCATTAATATACTTTAATTCACTACAGTGAGAAAAGGAGTAGGGAAGTAAAATCCAGTTTGATTTGCTTATGGTATTTTATATACTTTATCTTAGAGTAATTGTTAGGCATAACTGAGAAAATATCCACAATGTTCCATTGTGTCCTGATCTACAAGTGTGACAGTTACTCAATATAGTATAAATGAATCTACCATCTCACAATGATGTTTACAAATTGTTTATTTAAAACTTATTTATAAGCAATATGCGATTATTACTGCTTTGTAGAATTTAATCTGTACAATGAATCAAATTTTTTCTATAAGGTAGAGCAGGCATAAAGTTAAATCACACTAAACTTATTTAAAATACATAAGTCTGAGTATTAGTGAAACAAAGTACCACTCTTTGTAATTAAATGTAACATTTTTGACAAATGAAGTTTGAAGTTAGTCACATTTCCCAGTTCTTTCAGATACTTGCTTTCCTTTGACTTTACATACTGCATTTGCTTTTGTTCTGTTATCTACCACCATCTCTATACAGAAGATTGCAAAACCAGATGACAGATTTAAGATACATTTCAAGTATACTTACTGCATACCAAATTAGCATCAAGTTTTCTCAAGTTTCCAGGTGCCTTAGCCAGGCAAGCATGTAAGTCATTTCCTCTTAAGACCTTCGTTGAATGTTTTCAAATACTTCCTGTATATACCCCACAACTGAAAAAAGAAAAATAGATATACATATGTATTACCACTTTACAAAACATACTCTGTTTTGAAATAAGTTCTAAAATGCTTATCTACAATTCAACAGATTATTATGAAATGAATTTTGGGTCAGGCCAAATATATGCTCAAATTGTTTTAAGTGTATACACACACACACACACACACACACACACACACATATATATATATATATATATATATATATATATACATGCATTCATATACATTTTGTAATTATCTCACCAAATAAACACATTGAAAGTACATGAGTAGTAAAACCATTAATATCTATTTATTTTACCAACCATCTAGAAAATACCGACATAGATCAGTCCTGAAATTGGATCATGTAAACTTCATGGTTACTCATTCTATGCTTCATTCCTCCTTGATAAAGACCTACTTAAAGATGAAATAGCCCCTTACATCTCCCTATTATATCCTTTTAACATCCTTTCTTTTGTATCATATTAACATATAAAAACTGACTCATTATTATACTTGTTTGGGGTTGTTTTGGTTGTTGCCATTATTTTTAAAGTAAGCCTCATGACATGGGCTTTTACTATATCTTTCTTTAAAGCATTTGGAGAAGAATAACATTATTTACAAATCATCTAAATTAATATTAATTTTAACTTTGTGTGTGTGTGTGTGTGTGTGTGTGTGTGTGTGTGCAAGTGCTCACGCATGTGAGTGTGGAAGACAAAGGATAACCTCAGGCACTGGTCTTCAGTTGCCATCCATCTTTTTGCTTATGGCAAGGTTTCTCATGGAACTTTGCCATCTATTCGAGTCTTGCTGCCTCATGAGCTCCCAAATTAAAGACATGTATCACTTTTCCATGGGGTTTGTAGAGTACAAACTCAGATCTTCATATTTGCAAGGCTAGTGCTTTACCTATTGAGCCCCCTCCCCAATTTCTAACTTTTGATGGATAGGAAATAAAAGAAACCAACTTGCAAAGTCACTATTTTTAAAGTTGAGGGATGAGTTCACCAAGTCTTATTGTACTCATAAATTGTATCATAGACTTCACAAAAGTACTTATGTACTATCTGAATAAGTTGACCAAAGAAAAAAAGCCAGTTATTTTTTGGTTCTTGTCTTTTCCATTCTGTGATTCAATTGCTTCTCTTGGAATAAAATCAAGGAATAATATTTGTATTCCAATGTTCCTGTGGCTAAGTCTACCCAAAGGAATGTAGAGAACTAAAGACTTTCTAGATAATTGGAAACAGCCTTGTTACTGTAAGACCATGAAACTTTTTTCAACATTATATGACTAATATTTTGCCCTTATCACATGAAATTGCAAATAAGTGACTGGAGCACTCACTGTCTGGTAGGTGCTCTTATGAATAGTGAATGTTTGTATACATTTAATCACATCTCTATAATAAGGGACTTATGGATTTATTTTCTTTTTCAGCTTTAGGCTATTAATTTAAAATAATTGGGAAATTAATTTTAATATATTTTTATGTTAAGATAAAAGGATATATGGAAGTTCCCTTGATTTTTCTGAACACCAGGTATCTAGACTTATGACAGATTGCATATACTTTATATATCCAAATGAATCTCAGTTTCTCTCCATAGTTACTCTTGGATACAGTATTGTATTTTAAGAATACACATTCTTTTGGGGTTACCCTCAGTGCCTAAATAAAACAGATGTGGTCTATAGGTCAAATGCTCAAACATAGTACTGATCACTCTAAAAAACATCCGTTATTTAGGGTTATGATAAGTGAATAAGACATCAAATTTACTGATCACAGTCAAAGGCAAATGCTATTATAAACAAATGATTTCGTTGTCTTACTTGAGTCAGGACAGTCAGCAAATCCATGGCATCACTGTGAGCAGAGGTGATCAGAGGTGATTTGAATATATATATATATATATATATATATATATATATATATATTTCTTTTTGAAATAAATTTTAAACACCAATTCTTCTTGTCACACAGTATACCCAATATTCTATTTTTTGATTACCAACTGTTACCACTTTCTAATCCCAAAACATTTTCATCTTCCTCAACTGCAGAACTGTAGTTGTTTCCACACCTAGACCAGGAAATACTGATTTTTTTGATTCATTTCTATTGCATCTGCTTTGCTTTGTGAGTCATATGACATACTTACAATGTCTGCTAGCACTTCATGCCTTTGAAATACAGGTTTAAAATTCTGCTTTGTATGTGATATAATTTGGTGATTTTTTTAGCATAGTCAAGAGATTACCAACTGTTACCACTTCCTAATCCCAAAACATTTTCATCTTCCTCAAAGAACATTCCACCTTGTATAGCAGTCAATCACCATCAGTCCTTCTGCTGTGATTTCTTTAATTAACTTTTATTTAAATTAGAAACAATCTTACTTTACATACTAATCCAAGTTCCTTCTCCCTCCTGTTCTCCCATTTCCCCCCACCCATACCCTACCCACCCCATCCACTCTTTAGGGAGGGCGAAGTTTCCTATGGGGGATCTCTTCAAAATCTGTCACATCATTTGGGGCAAAACCTAGATCCTTCCTCATGTGTATAGGCTGAGAGAGTATCCCTCCAAGGAGAATGTACTTACAAAGTCCCATTCGTGCACTAGGGATAAATACTTGTTCCATTGCCAGAGGTCCCATAGACTTCCCAAGCCCACCAACTGACACTCATGTTCAGGGGGCCTTATTCAGTAGTATGCAGGTTCCTCAGCTGTCAGTCTGGGGTTTGTGATCTCTCATTTGCTCAGGTCAGCTGTTTCTGTGGGTTTCTCTAGCACGGGTTTGACCCTTTTCCTTATTACTCCTCTCTACAACTGGATTCCAGGAGTTCGGCTAAGTGCTTAGCTCTGGGTCTCTGCTTCTGCTTCCATCAGCTACTAGATCTACTAGATAAAGACTCTAAGATGGCATTTAAGATAGTCATCAATCCCATTATAGGGGTAGGGCATTTAAGGTAACCTCTCCAGTATTGCTTAGATACTTAGTTGGGGTCATCTTGGTGGATCCCTGAAGATTTCCCTAGTGCCATGTTTCTTGTTAAGCCCACAATGGCTGCCTCTATTAAGGTATCTCTTTCCTTGTTCTCCTTCTCTGTTCTTCCCACAACTCGACCTTCCTGATACCTCATGTTCTCCTCCCCCCTCCCCTTCTCCCCTCATCTATCTCCTATCTCCACCCCCTGTGTTCTGCTTTTGATACCCAGTATTCTATTCTTTGATTATATTTGCCTTATTCTTTATATTTATATTATGTATGTGATCTTTTATTGCTAATTACTTTTGCCTATTATACATTTTTCAATTCACATTGAAGTCTGTAGAAATATCCTATTCCTTTTTGTGGCTGAATAATATTCTTTGGATGCATGTTCAAATAAAATATACCATATTTTATTTATTTATTCATCAGATAATGGACATTTTAGTTAGCTCTAATCTTTTAATGTTCATGAATAAAACTATTATGAATGTTTGTGTATAAACTTTTATATTCCAGTGACATTTTAGCTTACAAAGGTTCTTATTACACTTTATCACTTGTTATGGAAGGCCATGTTATTAGTATGCAAGGCAACCAAAGGCTAAGCCACCTCCAAAAGTTTCTGATCACCAGTCCTAAATACTATATTCTATTTGTATTTTCCCTTACCTCACCAGTGGATACCACCTATGTTGTGACTCTTTGAAAATGTATGCTAGTTAAACCATTTAACTTGGAAAGATTGAGAAGCTGTGCTTTGAAATAGTCTTAAAGGTTCATTTGCATGGACTGGTAAGATGACTGAGTTGCAGGATGACTTCACAGAGAAACAAACATATTTCATGACTTTTGATGACATTTAAGTAGTAAACAATTTTTAAATTGTTTTGGATGCTTTAACAGTGATCCTAACAGTGGTCCTAAATTACAGTCACAAAATGCAGGTTCACTGTTGATGCACTCAGTCTGTGGTACCCATATTAATATCTCAGGATAAAGGGTTGGATGTTATAATCTATTTTATAAATTGTTGTATTTATTTAGTCAAATAGTCATGATTTTGAAACCAGTGGCATTGTCTTTTTCCTCACTATGACATTGTGTCCTATGTAGTTGATTTAGTTATTATGATTCCTAAGAATATTTTTTGTCAATATGTCAATGTTAGACTATCTTTTTATGGTAAATGATCTCTTTCTGGGATTATAAATATTTTCTGGAAAATTACCAGCCCTTTGAGGGACTTTCAAACAATAAGTCACCACAGGGAACAGGAGTAGATATTAAAGAATTTACTGTTAACTCAAATGCTAACAATAGTCACGTGGAAGAAAGTTCTTTGTTTGGGAAAAAACACGACAGCAGAAGGGGAAAGGTCATTGAGCCTAGTAAAATAGAAACTTTATCTGAGTGCAGCCAAATCAGACAAGACAAAAATCTGCAGTTTGTCTGATTTGTTATGGCTCATCAACATAGTCACAGCACACAGCAGGGACCAGGAAATTCAGTCCCCACCTCATATGCTGTCCACAAAATAGCAAGTCACTTGGCTGGGCCAGCACTATGTGCAGCAGCTGCTAGACCCTTTCTATTGAGAAATGATGAAAAGGATACCCTGGCAGTCTTGAGGTTCCAAATGTGGGGCTTAGCTGTATAGGGGATCAGAGTATCAAAATTGTTTTCAGGGCATGGGTAATGAGTGGAAAATGATGTTTAAAAAGAAATAGTACTTAAGGAAGTGTTACAAGAAATTTGTCTTTTTACCTGAGAATTTTACCACAGATTTTTCATTGATTTATTTATTTTGAAACATTAAACTGCAGGGTATATAGGTAGAGGAAGTAAGTCCAGTGCACTCACCAGTGCACAGAGAAGAAAAAACACTGGTTACAATAAAAGCAACAGGCCTTGTTCAGTGTTTAGTCATCAAACATGTTTGTAGGGAAACTTACATGTGAAAGAATTGTGAATGTTAAAGCTTGAGAAGGAAAGTTGAATACCCAAGAAGTTAGATTTAATTTTAAAGCAAAGAGTTCTATTTTGTTTGAAAAAGCAATGGAAAGATGTTCTCTACATCTTTTTGTTATCTTTAAAGCAAGTTGCAATTGCAGCAGAATGATATGATAGCCAAAGATGGACAAGAGCAAACAGAGAGAATACTCCAGGGTTTGTTTTTTAAGTAAACCAAGGGTGAGTTGACAGAAGGCTGCAGTGACTGTGGCATTGTAGCAAATGGAAAGGAACAGATGCAAAAAAACACTGAGAAGACTTGGCAGAACACAGTGACTGATTAGACATGGGGGCGAGGAAAAGG